>NC_084548.2:1057500-1062500 GCF_033978685.3 Nerophis lumbriciformis
CCCTAACCCTAACCCTAACCCTAACGCTAACCTTAATGCTAAACCTAACCCTAACCTTAACCCTAACCCTAACCCTAACCCTAACGCTAACCTTAATGCTAAACCTAACCCTAACCATAACCCTAACCCTAACCCTAACCTTAATGCTAAACCTAACCCTAACCTTAACATTAACCCTAACATTACCCTAACCCTAATCCTAGGGTTAGGGTTAGGGTTAGGGTCTCTGTTAGGGTCCCCTAACCCTAACCCTAACCCTAACCCTCTAACCTAACCCTAACCCTAACCTTAATGCTAAACCTAACCCTAACCTTAACCCTAACCCTAACCCTAACCCTAACCCTAACCCTAACCTTGATGCTAAACCTAACCCTAACCATAACCTTAACCCTAACCCTAACCCTAACCTTAATGCTAAACCTAACCCTAACCTTAACCCTAACCCTAACATTACCCTAACCCTAATCCTAGGGTTAGGGTTAGGGTTAGGGTCTCTGTTAGGGTCCCCTAACCCTAACACTAACCCTAACCCTCTAACCTAACCATAACCCTAACCCTAACCTTAATGCTAAACCTAACCCTAACCTTAACCCTAACCCTAACATTACCCTAACCCTAGGGTTAGGGTTAGGGTTAGGGTCTCTGTTGCTGCAGCAGCAGAGAGTTTATTCTGTCTTGACACTTTGTATTGATATTTTCTATTACATTCTTCCCTTACATGATCATATTTACAGTGATTGTTTTATATGTATTTTTTATGTATGTCGCTTTGGATAAAAGCGTCTGCCAAATACTTAAACATAAACATATATAACCATCTGAAAGTCTTTATATCAGCTAAAACCACCAATCTGTTTCACTGGATTCAGAATAAAACCAAATGCTGTTTTACCCAACAATGTTAGTATTTGAATATTGTTACTTGAAGAATTATTCCTGGTTACAATTATACTGTTAAGAAAGTATTGTCTTATACTTTGCCTAAAATAAGAATGCATCATAATCAGGGGCGGCTGGTGAATTTTGTTTTAGGTGGGGCTGAAAGTTTGTAAAGTAAACCCCTGTAGGGGCGTCATCCTCCCCCAGAAGATTTCTTTGTGATTTTCACTTACAATAATTGAAGATCTTTGCTCCTTCTCAACTCTGTGCTAATATTATTTTCACAAAATACAACCAATAGTACGTTAATGTTAAATCTTACTTGTGAAAAGTAGAACCCAAAAAACAAGAAATAGTTCGAGAGTCAAGGGAGGGCGGAGGGAGGATTTGGTAGTGGGTCGCCAGGCCACGTGTCCCCGAATCCACCGGGGAAGAGTCAGGTGGCGGCGGCGAGTGGAACGCCGCTGCCGCAGGCGAGGCGGGCGACCACGGAAAGGCCACATTCGTGGCTGCCGAGAAGGTGGGCGTGAGTGGCGCCAGAAGTTCAGCAGCCGTAGAGTTCTAAGTCTATGTCTCGGGTGTTGCTGCTGTTTGCGCCACTGGCGTCCATACACAAACCTCCGAGAGCGCCGCTTGCGCAGCCAGACCACTCGAGGTCGCTGAGACGACGATGAGGGCGAGGAAGGTGGCGGCGTCCTGGAAAAGCCCACCGGAGACGAGGAGAGAGCAGACGTCGCCGTGGAAGCAGGAGGAGTCGTCGTCGCCGTGGAGGCAGGAGGAGTCGTCGCCGTGGAAGCAGGAGGAGTATGTCTCGGGTGTTGCTGCTGTTTGCGCCACTGGCGTCCATACACAAACCTCCGAGAGCGTCGCTTGCGCAGCCAGACCACTCGAGGTCGCTGAGACGACGATGAGGGCGAGGAAGGTGGCGGCGTCCTGGAAAAGCCCACCGGAGACGAGGAGAGAGCAGACGTCGCCGTGGAAGCAGGAGGAGTCGTCGTCGCCGTGGAGGCAGGAGGAGTCGTCGCCGTGGAAGCAGGAGGAGTCGTCGCCGTGGAAGCAGGAGGAGTCGTCGTCGCCGTGGAGGCAGGAGGAGTCGTCGCCGTGGAAGCAGGAGGAATCATCGCCGTGGAAGCAGGAGGAGTCGTCGCCGTGGAAGCAGGAGGAGTCGTCGCCGTGGAAGCAGGAGGAGTCGTCGCGGCAGCTGGTGCAGGTTCTGGTGCTAGTCTTGGGGCCGGCGCTGGTGTGGGAACCAGCCTTGGAGCCGGCGCTGGTGTGGGAACCAGCCTTGGAGCCGGCGCTGGTGTGGGAACCAGCCTTGGAGCCGACGCTGGTGTGGGAACCAGCCGAGGAGCCGGCGCTGGTGTGGGAACCAGCCGAGGAGCTGGCGCTGGTGTGGGAACCAACCTTGGAGCCGGCGCTGGTGTGGGAACCAGCCTTGGAGCCGGCGCTGGTGTGGGAACCAGCCTTGGAGCCGGAGCTGGTGTGGGAACCAGCCTTGGAGCCGGCGCTGGTGTGGGAACCAGCCGAGGAGCCGGCGCTGGTGTGGGAACCAGCCGAGGAGCCGGCGCTGGTGTGGGAACCAGCCTTGGAGCCGGCGCTGGTGTGGGAACCAGCCTTGGAGCCGGCGCTGGTGTGGGAACCAGCCGAGGAGCCGGCGCTGGTGTGGAAACCAGCCGAG
This sequence comes from Nerophis lumbriciformis, assembly GCF_033978685.3. NCBI lineage: Eukaryota > Metazoa > Chordata > Actinopteri > Syngnathiformes > Syngnathidae > Nerophis > Nerophis lumbriciformis. The sequence goes on from NC_084548.2 coordinate 1,060,058, forward strand.
GAGCCGGCGCTGGTGTGGGAACCAGCCGAGGAGCCGGCGCTGGTGTGGGAACCAGCCGAGGAACTTGGCATGGTGGAGCTTGGCGTGGTGGAGGTACAGGAGACGAAGCTTGGCGTGTCAGCCGAGGTGCAGGAACAGGTGCAGATGCTAGCCGAGGTGCAGCTGGAGGTGGCCTAGCTGGCGGTTGTGGCTTAGCAGGCCGAAGGACTGGTGGCGGTGGCCGTGCAGGAGGTTGCGGCTTAGCACGCCGAAAGACTGGTGGCAATGGCCGTGCAGGAGGTTGCGGCTTATCACGCTGAAAGACTGGTGGCAATGGCCGTGCAGGAGGTTGCGGCTTATCACGCCGAAAGACTGGTGGCGGTGGCCGTGCAGGAGGTTGCGGCTTAGCACGCCGAAAGACTGGTGGCGGTGGCCGTGCAGGAGGTTGCGGCTTAGCTGAGCGCATTTGTGCCACCCCTCTCGCACCGTTCCCAGTACTAGCCCCCCCCTCAAGACGCGGATACCAGACGCGCTCCTTGCGGTTTGGAACCGTCTTCATGGGTGGGTGGGGGGAGGTAAGGAGGCAGGTATACTCCTCCTCTTTAAATTGTCCAAATTGACTATTATCACCCCTCACTTGAGATTGGGTGGGAGCACAGGGGGAAAAAATATGTGCAGTGGGCGGAGCAATAGTCACTGGGGGCGGAACCAAAGTCACTGGAGGTGGAGTTTGAAAATCAGAAAGTGACTGACTAGAGTTACATTTAACAAATATGTCCTGATAATGTTTTATCTTAGAATAAAAGTCATTTGGAATTGGCTGACAGAAAGAAGCAGATGATGGAAAAAAACATTCTTGCTCAATGACGTCATCAGAAGTGGGCGGAGTTACCTCTTCGGGGGGCGCCAATGAAATGACGTCATTGTTGCAATCGGAGAAATGTTTGGCGAAGTGGTCGATTGGGTTGCCAAACATCTGAGGAGGGGAAGTTTGGGCTGGATGTAGCTTGCTGTGTACCAGTGGAGGACATATATTATTAGTGCTTGCTCAAACCGCACGTTCAATTTTCCTCTAGTGACCATTATTTGGTGGTTCCTTATTTGCGGAAACACTTTCTCCTGCGCTTGCTCATCACTTCTCGATATTATGACACTGACTTCAGAACCAACACATACATGCAGAAAGAAGTCAAATTGCCCAGAAGTGAAACAATTTGGATTTCAACCAGACGTCCCGGAAAAATCAATCATCAATCAATCAATCAAAGTTTATTTGTAAAGACCTTAATCACGAGTGTCTGATTAACGGCTCAGATCCCACATCAGGGCAAGAAAAAACTCAACCCAATGGGATGACAATGAGAAACCTTGGAGAGGACCGCAGATGTGGGGAGTGAGAGTCCAGTCCATAGTGGATCTAACATAATAGTGAGAGTCCAGTCCATAGTGGATCTAACATAATAGTGAGAGTCCAGTCCGTAGTGGATCTAACATAATAGTGAGAGTCCATTCCATAGTGGATCTAACATAATAGTGTGAGAGTCCAGTCCATAGTGGATCTAACATAATATTGTGAGAGTCCAGTCCATAGTGGATCTAACATAATAGTGTGAGAGTCCAGTCCATAGTGGATCTAACATAATAGTGAGAGTCCAGTCCATAGTGGATCTAGCATAATAGTGAGAGTCCAGTCCATAGTGGATCTAACATAATAGTGAGAGTCCAGTCCATAGTGGATCTAACATAATAGTGAGAGTCCAGTCCATAGTGGATCTAACATAATAGTGTGAGTCCAGTCCATAGTGGATCTAACATAATAGTGAGAGTCCAGTCCATAGTGGATCCAACATAATAGTGAGAGTCCAGTCCATAGTGGATCCAACATAATAGTGAGAGTCCAGTCCATAGTGGATCTAGCATAATAGTGAGAGTCCAGTCCATAGTGGATCTAACATAATAGTGAGAGTCCATTCCATAGTGGATCTAACATAATAGTGAGAGTCCAGTCCATAGTGGATTAAACATAATAGTGAGAGTCCAGTCCATAGTGGATCTAACATAATAGTGAGAGTCCAGTCCATAGTGGATCTAACATAATAGTGTGAGAGTCCAGTCCATAGTGGATCTAACATAATAGTGAGAGTCCAGTCCATAGTGGATTAAACATAATAGTGAGAGTCCAGTCCATAGTGGATCTAACATAATAGTGAGAGTCCAGTCCATAGTGGATCTAACATAATAGTGAGAGTCCAGTCCATAGTGGATCTAACATAATAGTGAGAGTTCAGTCCATAGTGGATTAAACATAATAGTGAGAGTCCAGTCCATAGTGGATCTAACATAGTCCATAGTGGATCTAACATAATAGTGTGAGAGTCCAGTCCATAGTGGATCTAACATAATAGTGACAGTCCAGTCCATAGTGGATCTAGCATAATAGTGAGAGTCCAGTCCATAGTGGATC
>NC_084548.2:1067500-1165000 GCF_033978685.3 Nerophis lumbriciformis
GAGGAATGGGCCAAAATACCAGCTACTGTGTGTGCAAACCTGGTAAAGACCTATAGTAATCGTTTGACCTCTGTTATTGCCAACAAAGGTTATATTACAAAGTATTGAGTAGAATTTTTGTTATTGACCAAATACTTATTTTCCACCATAATTTACAAATAAATTCTTTAAAAATCCTACAATATGAATTCCTGGATTTTTTTTTCACATTCTGTCTCTCACAGTTGAAGTGTACCAATGATGAAAATTACAGACCTCTGTCATCATTTTAAATGGGAGAACTTGCACAATCGTGGCTGACTAAATACTTTTTTGCTCCACTGTATGTAGGATTAACCGAGGGTGAATTCAAAACCAGATGGAACAACCACAAGGCTTCTTTCAGGAACAAAAACCTGCGAAATACCACAGAACTCAGCAAACACATTTGGGACCTCAAAGACAATAATGTTGAATATTCAATAACATGGCAAATTCTTGCATCCAGCACACCTTACAATAGTGGTAATAAAAGATGCAACCTATGCTTGAAAGAGAAACTGTTTATTATTTACCGTCCAGACCTGTCATCCCTCAACAAGCGCAGCGAAATTGTAACAACATGCCGCCATAGACGGAAACACCTCCTAGGTAACACATGAGCCAATCACCACGCCCCTAGGCCAGCCTGTACCCACCCACTCTGTGCCCTATACAAACCGAATGCGAATGCTCCCATTAAAATCTCCTGACGATTGAGGGTACCCCCCCCCATGAAACAGGCCTGTAGAGATGAAATAGTCTTGTGAGTTTTTTCTCCCCACACATACATATATTGCGCTCTACTACGGTATCGAGCACTATTTTTTGGATAACCTTATTAAGACATATATATATATATATATATATATATATATATATATATATATATATATATATATATATATATATATATATATATATATATATATATATATATATATATATATATATATATATATATATATATGTATGTGTGGGAAAAAAATCACAAGACTATTTCATCTCTACAGGCCTGTTTCATGAGGGGGGGTACCCTCAATCATCAGGAGATTTTAATGGGAGCATTCGCATACCATGGTTTATATAGGGCACAGAGTGGGTGGGTACAGGCTGGCCTAGCGGCGTGGTGATTGGCTCATGTGCTACCTAGGAGGTGTTTCCGTCTATGGCGGCATGCTGTTACAATTTCGCTGCGCTTGTTGAGGGATGACAGGTCTGGACGGTAAATAATAAACAGTTTCTCTTTCAAGCATGGGTTGCATCTTTTATTACCACTATTGTAAGGTGTGCTGGATGCAAGAATTTGCCATGTTATTGAATATTCAACATTATTGTCTTTGAGGTCCCAAATGTGTTTGCTGAGTTCTGTGGTATTTCGCAGGTTTTTGTTCCTGAAAGAAGCCTTGTGATTGTTCCATCTGGTTTTGAATTCTCCCTCGGTTAATCCTACATATGTGTCGGATGTGTTAATGTCCTTGCGTATTACCTTAGATTGGTAGACAACTGATGTTTGTAAGCACCCCCCGTTGAGAGGGCAATCAGGTTTCTTTCGACAGTTACATCCTTTGTTGGTTTTGGAGTCGCTCTGTCTGGGGGCCGACGGCTCATTTGCAATTGTTTTGTTGTGGTTTGAGATGATTTGTCGTATATTGTTCATACAGCTGTAGCTCAATTTAATGTTGTTCTTGTTGAATACTTTTATATATATATATATATATATATATATATATATATATATATATATATAGATCAGTGACGTGCGGTGAGGTTGATGGCTGGTGAGGCACTGACTTCATCACAGTCAGATTTACAAACATATGAACCCTAAAGAGTATCTTATTCACCATTTGATTGGCAGCAGTTAACGGGTTATGTTTAAAAGCTCATACCAGCATTCTTCCCTGCTTGGCACTCAGCATCAAGGCTTGGAATTGGGGGTTAAATCACCAAAAATGATTCCCGGGCGCGGCGCCGCTGCTGCCCACTGCTCCCCTCACCTCCCAGGGGGTGAACAAGGGGATGGGTCAAATGCAGAGGACAAATTTCATTACACCTAGAGTGTGTGTGACAATCATTGCTACTTTAACTTAACTTTAACTTTACACATACAAACTGTAGCACACAAAAAAAGCACATTTAATAAAAAAAAACTTTGTTGTGGTCTTACCTTTACTTATAAATGAAGTCCATTCGCCGCTGTTGTGCTGGATTAATGAACCCCCTGACGGCAGTGTTATATCAACTAAAGCCCTCACTTCAACTTTCCACGTGCAAGATTGAATCTATTTAAAAAAGTGTAACCGAGGGTTTATAAATGTGGCCTATACTGTATGAAACTACAAAATAACAAACACGGAGGCTCCAGTTTACACGAGGACCACTTTATTTACCTTCTTTCAAAAACTTCCGCTCCACTCCAACGTGTCATCACTTCCGCTCTTTGCGCCTTCAAAATAAGAGCTCAAGGCATATACTGTATAACAGCGCATAACAGGAACTTAACATCACAAAGAGGAAAGCCCATGAAAATAGGTTACAAAAGTTATTTAATAAGAAGCCAAAAAGTGCAAAAACAATAATGTTCGTGTTGGAGGAGTTGTGAATTAGGTACACCTGCAGTCTGCAGGTGTACCTAATCTTGTGGCCCTGCAGTCATTCACAACTCCTCCATCACCAACATTATTGTTTTTGCACTTTTTGGCTTCTTATGAAATAACTTTTTTAGATAGATTCAATCTTGCACGTGGAAAGTTTAAGTGTGGGCTTTAGTTGATATAACAATTCTACGGCGGGGGTGCAGGAGGCGGGATTACTGGAGCCTCAGCCAGTGCGTCTTTTGCAGCCGTTTTATGATCGCTCAGCACAAGAAATACTTTACACACATACAGTTGTTGACAAAATACACTGTACATTATATACCTCAGCTAACTAAACTATGGAAATGTATAATATAATTCATATAGCAATACAGTCTCACCGCACAGCAGGCCAGCAGTTAGCCGAGTCCGGAATCCATGTTGAGGCACTGAGTGACGTGCCTCAACTGGTTGCTGATCACCGCACCGTGTCTTCTCAGTATTTGAACGGCAAATGTGAAAATTCAGCGATTTTGAATAAAAATAATCTAAAACTGGTGAAGTTAAATGGAAAATAACTTTATAGTATAATCACTGGATACATATAACAATTTAATAAAAATGTTTTCTTTTTACATTTTTTTTCTTTCCATGATGGCAGGTGAGGCCCTGCCTCACCTGCCTTTAGTGACTGCACGTCACTGGTGTATATATATATATATTAGAGATGCGCGGATAGGCAATTATTTCATCCGCAACCGCATCAGAAAGTCGTCAACCATCCGCCATCCACCCGATGTAACATTTGATCAGAACCGCATCCGCCCGCACCCGCCCATTGTTATATATCTAATATAGACGATGCAAGGCATTAGTGAGGTTATAAAGCTTTTGCCTGTTAAAGAAAGGAGACTGATCCAATGCAGCACAGACATTCGCGTGCCACGCTGTCACGGCCCAGACGCACACCAGTGCGCAATCATATGGGAGCCGCGCTGAGCGCACCTCCAAGCGCGTCTCGCTGCCGGCGACGGCCGGGTATGGGCCCGAGGCTCCAGCGCCATCCATTTTCAGGGCTAGTTGATTCGGCAGGTGGGTTGTTACACACTCCTTAGCGGGTTCCGACTTCCATGGCCACCGTCCTGCTGTCTATATCAACCAGGGTGAGCCCCATCCCTTTCGTGAGCGCACTGCGCGCGGAGTGACCCCTGTTACGCGCCCTCGGCAACAGGGGTGGCGGGCAGGTAAGCTGCGCGGGCGGAGCGCGCGGAGTGACCCCTGTTACGAGCCCCCGCCACGGGGGTGGCGGGCAGGTAAGCTGCTTACCTGCTGCGCGTGACGCCGGCCGCGGCGAAGGCGGACGAGGCGGGGTGTCAGTGCGGTGGGCGCGGTGGTGACCCTGGACGTGCGTCGGGCCCTTCTCGCGGATCGCCTCAGCTACGGCTCCCGGTGGGGCCCTCTCGGGGGAAGGGGCCTCGGTCCCGGACCCCGGCGAGGCGTCCCTTCTCCGCTCCGTAAAAGTGTCCATCTCTTCTTTTTTTTTTTCTTCTGTTGTGGCATATGCTGCAGGTGCCTGCTTGTTTTTCGTATGTGGGTAACAACATTTAACTATGTATATATATTTACCAATTGGTTTAACTGCCACCCGCCTGAATCTATTTAAAATCTAATTTTTATTTTTTTCAACCGCCTAACCCGACCCGCGGATAAAATCTAATTTTTTTTAAATTTCATCCGCCCGATCCGCGGATAATCCGCGGACTCCGCGGTTGTGCCCGCAAACCGCGGGCAGGTAAGCAGCTTACCTGCCCGCCACCCCCGTGGCCGGGGGCTCGTAACAGGGGTCACTCCGCGCGCTCCGCCCACGCAGCTTACCTGCCCGCCACCCCCGTTGCCGGGGGCGCCTAACAGGGGTCACTCCGCGCGCAGTGCGCTCACGAAAGGGGTGGGGCTCACCCTGGTGAGCCGAGTGGGCCACTTTTGGTAAGCAGAACTGGCGCTGCGGGATGAACCGAACGCCGGGTTAAGGCGCCCGATGCCGACGCTCATCAGACCCCAGAAAAGGTGTTGGTTGATATAGATGTCATGTCTGTGTGATCATGTTTTGTTTTAGTAATGTTCGGTTTAAATTTTGGACTTTTTGTGCACTTTTGTTTTGTTTTGTCACCATAGCAACCATTAGTTTCACCTGTCACGTCACGCACCTGTTCCACGTTTGGACTCATTGTGCACTCTTGTCACCATAGCAACCATTAGTTTTCACCTGTCATGTCACGCACCTGTTTCACGTTTTGAGTCACGCACCTGCTTTCACTAATCATGTCCATAGTATTTAAGTTCATTCATTTTCTGTTGTTCGTCCTGACGACATCACCACATTTATGCTCCTGCACACTCTCCACACCCTGATGACCCTTGCTACTCTTTTTTTCATGCCGGTTCCATGCCAAGTAAGTTTTTGTTTGTTAAGCCACAGTTAGTGTTTTGTTTAATTGTTCATAGTTTCTGCCAATGTGCAAGTTTTGTGTTTAAAGTCTAGTTTTGTACCTCCGCCCCTGTGCGCGCTTTTCGTTTATTTTTTTTTTTGATAGTTTAAATAAATCATGTATTTACCTTCACGCCATGACCAGTCCAGTTCATTTGCACCACGGGAGAACAAACCAAGCCAAAGTCCAAGTCATGACAATAGACAGCAGGACGGTGGCCATGGAAGTCGGAACCCGCTAAGGAGTGTGTAACAACCCACCTGCCGAATCAACTAGCCCTGAAAATGGATGGCGCTGGAGCGTCGGGCCCGTACCCGGCCGTCGCCGGCAGCGAGAGCCGCGAGGGCTAGGCCGCGACGAGTAGGATGGTGCGCGCTGAAGCCTCGGGCGCGAGCCCGGGTGGAGCCGCCGCGGGTGCGAGGGACATCGCACCTCCACGCGCTTGGAGGTGCGCTCAGCGCGGCTCCCAGATGATTGCGCACTGGTGTGCGTCTGGGCCGTGACAGCGTGGCACGCATTGAATGTCTCTGCTGAATTGGATCAGTCTCCTTTCTTTAACAGGCAAAAGCTTTATAACCTCACTAATGCCTTGCATCGTCTATATTAGATATACAGGTAAAAGCCAGTAAATTAGAATATTTTGAAAAACTTGATTTATTTCAGTAATTGCATTCAAAAGGTGTAACTTGTACATTATATTTATTCATTGCACACAGACTGATGCATTCAAATGTTTATTTCATTTAATTTTGATGATTTGAAGTGGCAACAAATGAAAATCCAAAATTCCGTGTGTCACAAAATTAGAATATTACTTAAGGCTAATACAAAAAAGGGATTTTTAGAAATGTTGGCCAACTGAAAAGTATGAAAATGAAAAATATGAGCATGTACAATACTCAATACTTGGTTGGAGCTCCTTTTGCCTCAATTACTGCGTTAATGCGGCGTGGCATGGAGTCGATGAGTTTCTGGCACTGCTCAGGTGTTATGAGAGCCCAGGTTGCTCTGATAGTGGCCTTCAACTCTTCTGCGTTTTTGGGTCTGGCATTCTGCATCTTCCTTTTCACAATACCCCACAGATTTTCTATGGGGCTAAGGTCAGGGGAGTTGGCGGGCCAATTTAGAACAGAAATACCATGGTCCGTAAACCAGGCACGGGTAGATTTTGCGCTGTGTGCAGGCGCCAAGTCCTGTTGGAACTTGAAATCTCCATCTCCATAGAGCAGGTCAGCAGCAGGAAGCATGAAGTGCTCTAAAACTTGCTGGTAGACGGCTGCGTTGACCCTGGATCTCAGGAAACAGAGTGGAGCGACACCAGCAGATGACATGGCACCCCAAACCATCACCCAACCATGCAAATTTTGCATTTCCTTTGGAAATCGAGGTCCCAGAGTCTGGAGGAAGACAGGAGAGGCACAGGATCCACGTTGCCTGAAGTCTAGTGTAAAGTTTCCACCATCAGTGATGGTTTGGGGTGCCATGTCATCTGCTGGTGTCGGTCCACTCTGTTTCCTGAGATCCAGGGTCAACGCAGCCGTCTACCAGCAAGTTTTAGAGCACTTCATGCTTCCTGCTGCTGACCTGCTCTATGGAGATGGAGATTTCAAGTTCCAACAGGACTTGGCGCCTGCACACAGCGCAAAATCTACCCGTGCCTGGTTTACGGACCATGGTATTTCTGTTCTAAATTGGCCCGCCAACTCCCCTGACCTTAGCCCCATAGAAAATCTGTGGGGTATTGTGAAAAGGAAGATGCAGAATGCCAGACCCAAAAACGCAGAAGAGTTGAAGGCCACTATCAGAGCAACCTGGGCTCTCATAACACCTGAGCAGTGCCAGAAACTCATCGACTCCATGCCACGCCGCATTAACGCAGTAATTGAGGCAAAAGGAGCTCCGACCAAGTATTGAGTATTGTACATGCTCATATTTTTCATTTTCATACTTTTCAGTTGGCCAACGTTTCTAAAAAATCCCTTTTTTGTATTAGCCTTAAGTAATATTCTAATTTTGTGACACACGGAATTTTGGATTTTCATTTGTTGCCACTTCAAATCATCAAAATGAAATGAAATAAACATTTGAATGCATCAGTCTGTGTGCAATGAATAAATATAATGTACAAGTTACACCTTTTGAATGCAATTACTGAAATAAATCAAGTTTTTCCAAATATTCTAATTTACTGGCTTTTACCTGTATAACAACGGGCGGGTGCGGTTTTGATTAAATGTTATTTCGGGTGGATGGCGGATGGTTGACGTCTTTTGTGATGCGGTTGCGGATGAAATAATTGCCTATCCGCGCATCTCTAGTCTGGGACTGTATTCTGCAGGGAGGCTGGTCTGACTGTGCGACTCCAAGAAGACCAGAAACGTGCGTGGGTTTTGTTACGTGTGGAAGTCGGGCTTTGCTTTCAATGAATGTTTAGGCCTACTTTGCTACTGTTTTTTTTACTCTTGTTCATTAGGGTGGTGCTTGGAGAGCCAAGTGTTTTCTGAGGTGGTACTTGGTGGACAAAAGTTGGAGAAGCACCGCCTTTGTGTGTGGGCCTCAGCCGAGGAGAGAGTTTGATGTTCCTGCATGTTGATGGTAGCTGAGGGATGGTCTGTGAGAGCAGCATTCATCCAAGTCCCAGAACCAGTCCTGTGCCAGAGTCTGCCTGCTTTGGACTTGTTTGCTTTTCCAGCTGTTTGCCAGACTCCAGGAAAGAGTGCGTCAAGCTTGTGTGTGTGTGTGTGTGTACGTGTGTGTGTTTGCCAGTGTGGGGGTATTGAAGTGAGATGGAGGGATTCCAAATTCGCAGAGAAGCTTGTTTGTGCTCACTTTGAAGGAGAGGATTTCCCTTTATAGCGGAGTTTATTTACACTGTAGGACGAGAAGGTGGTCATCGTGTGTGTGTGTGTGTGTGTGTGTGTGTGTGTGTGTGCGCATGCTCGCCATGTAAACACGCCCATATGCCCGGGAGCCCCCCGCCCCATATAGACTGATCCGCCTCTCAGACACAAAGCCACAAGGGATGGCCTAGATTCCAACACGAGCACACACAGGCAGACTGCACAGGCGACCTAACACTTGAGGGGATCAACGTACAATAATAACATGTCATGTATATACTGTACATACAGTGTGCATGTTAAAACCATTATCATGTTCAATGCATCGTACTGGAACAACCCCACCAGCATAAATAGTACACATGCTTGTTTCTGTGTCTGGTGCCATACATAATATACAGTCATGGTCAGAAGTGTACATAATAGTGTGAGAGTCCAGTCCATAGTGGATCTAACATAATAGTGTGAGAGTCCAGTCCATAGTGGATCTAACATAATAGTGTGAGAGTCCAGTCCATAGTGGATCTAACATAATAGTGAGAGTCCAGTCCATAGGGGATCTAACATAATAGTGAGAGTCCAGTCCATAGTGGATCTAACATAATAGTGAGAGTCCAGTCCATAGTGGATCTAACATAATAGTGAGAGTACAGTCCATAGTGGATCTAACATAATAGTGAGAGTCCAGTCCATAGTGGATCTAACATAATAGTGTGAGAGTCCAGTCCATAGTGGATCTAACATAATAGTGAGAGTCCAGTCCATAGTGGATCTAACATAATAGTGAGAGTCCAGTCCATAGGGGATCTAACATAATAGTGTGAGAGTCCAGTCCATAGTGGATCTAACATAATAGTGAGAGTCCAGTCCATAGTGGATCTAACATAATAATGAGAGTCCAGTCCATAGTGGATCTAACATAATAGTGAGAGTCCAGTCCATAGTGGATCTAACATAATAGTGTGAGAGTCCAGTCCATAGTGGATCTAACATAATAGTGAGAGTCCAGTCCATAGTGGATCTAACATAATAGTGAGAGTACAGTCCATAGTGGATCTAACATAATAGTGAGAGTCCAGTCCATAGTGGATCTAACATAATAGTGTGAGAGTCCAGTCCATAGTGGATCTAACATAATAGTGTGAGAGTCCAGTCCATAGTGGATCTAACATAATAGTGTGAGAGTCCAGTCCATAGTAGATCTTGTCACGACTTGATCTTGGGAGTTTGCTTTTCCAGGATGCAACGGAAAGTTGGCACGGGCGAGACGGGAATTAAGGTACATGATTTATTATTATCAAAAAAAAAAGGAATAAATGAAAGCGCGCACAGTGGCGGAGAACAAACTATGAAAAACAAAAAGACTATAAACATGGAACCAAAACTTACTTTGACAAGGGACATGAAGCAGGATCTTAGAGGAATGGACAGAGCATAAATGTGGCGTGTCGTCAGGACGAACAACAGAAAATGAAAAGCTTAAATAACACAGACATGATTAACGAAAACAGGTGCGTGACTCAAAACGTGAAACAGGTGCGTGACGTGACAGGTGAAAACTAATGGTTGCTATGGTGACAAACAAGAGTGTACAATGAGTCCAAACGTGGAACAGGTGAAACTAATGGGTAATCATGCAAACAAGACAAGGGAGTGAAAAGCCAGAAACTAAACAAAACATGACTAAGACAAAACATGATTACACAGACATGACAGATCTAACATAATAGTGTGAGAGTCCAGTCCATAGTGGATCTAACATAATAGTGTGAGAGTCCAGTCCATAGTGGATCTAACATAATAGTGTGAGAGTCCAGTCCATAGTGGATCTAACATAATAGTGTGAGAGTCCAGTCCATAGTGGATCTAACATAATAGTGTGAGAGTCCAGTCCATAGTGGATCTAACATAATAGTGAGAGTACAGTCCATAGTGGATCTAACATAATAGTGTGAGAGTCCAGTCCATAGTGGATCTAACATAATAGTGTGAGAGTCCAGTCCATAGTGGATCTAACATAATAGTGAGAGTCCAGTCCATAGTGGATCTAACATAATAATGAGAGTCCAGTCCATAGTGGATCTAACATAATAGTGTGAGTCCAGTCCATAGTGGATCTAACATAAGAGTGTGAGAGTCCAGTCCATAGTGGATCTAACATAATAGTGTGAGAGTCCAGTCCATAGTGGATCTAACATAATAGTGTGAGAGTCCAGTCCATAGTGGATCTAACATAATAGTGTGAGAGTCCAGTCCATAGTGGATCTAACATCATAGTGTGAGAGTCCAGTCCATAGTGGATCTAACATAATAGTGAGAGTCCAGTCCATAGTGGATCTAACATAATAGTGAGAGACCAGTCCATAGTGGATCTAACATAATAGTGTGAGAGTCCAGTCCATAGTGGATCTAACATAATAGTGAGAGTCCAGTCCATAGTGGATCTAACATAATAGTGAGAGAGTCCAGTCCATAGTGGATCTAACATAATAGTGAGAGTCCAGTCCATAGTGGATCTAACATAATAGTGTGAGAGTCCAGTCCATAGTGGATCTAACATAATAGTGAGAGAGTCCAGTCCATAGTGGATCTAACATAATAGTGTGAGAGTCCAGTCCATAGTGGATCTAACATAATAGTGTGAGAGTCCAGTCCATAGTGGATCTAATATAATAGTGTGAGTCCAGTCCATAGTGGATCTAACATAATAGTGAGAGAGTCCAGTATCATACCCGTTTAAACACACATAAAACAATGGTTATGAGCAAACACGTCAACAATTATTACAATAATGGTGGAACACAGGGGCAAAACAAAAGAAAAGGAAAACTTTTACAGAAGGTTTTCAAAGTGAAGGTTATTTGGTTATCATACCCATCTAAACACACACACACACATACACAAAATGCTTATGTGTCACAAAAATAATGATGGAAGGCAGGGACACATGGAAAAGACAGACTTTAAAAAACTAGTGTCAATTTTTTTTTTTTTTTTAACAATTGGTTATCATACCCGTTTAAACATTAACACAAAGAATGCTCATGTGTAAATAAGTCACGTTTAAAACAATAATGGTAGAACGCACGGACAGACTGAAAAGGCAGACTTTTAACAAGGGGGCTCAAAGTGAATGTTTTTTCTTTTAAAAATGTTATCATACCCATCTAATGACGCACACTAAACATGCCTATGTGTAACTATGCCATATTCAAAACAATATTGGTGTTGGATAAGAAAAGCAGACTTTTGAAAATTGTTTTGAAATTATTGGGGGTTTTTTTCAGGTTATCATACCCGTCTAAACACAAAGCAATTCTAATGTGTAAAGATGTGACATCCAAAACAAAAACAAAGACAGTGGAACGCAGGGGTAGACAGAAAAAAGGCCAACTTTTGAAAACTTGTTCCATAGTGGAAGTTTTTTCCGAACAATTGGGTTACCATACCCGTCTAAACACAAAAAAATATCATGTGTAAAGATGTCACATTTAAAACAGTTATGGCAGAACGTAGGGGCAGATGGAAAAAGGCCAATTTTTGAAAATGTATTTCATAGTGGATTTTTTTTTTTAACAATTGGGTTATCAAACCCGTCTAAACACACGTAACATTCTCAGTTGTACATATGTCACATTCAAAACAGTAATGGTGCCATGACGGAAAAGGACAACTTTTGAAAATTGGTCTATAGTGGATGTTATTATTATTTTAATTTGTTTACGATTGGTTATCATACCCGTTTAAACATTAACACAAAGAATGCTCAGGTGTAAATAAGTCACGTTTAAAACAATAATGGTAGAACGCACGGACAGACTGAAAAGGCAGACTTTTAACAAGGGGGCTCAAAGTGAATGTTTTTTCTTTTAAAGATGTTATCATACCCATCTAATGACGCAAACTAAACATGCTTATGTGTAACTACGCCATATTCAAAACAATATTGGTGGTCGATAAGAAAAGCAGACTTTTGAAAATTGTTTTGAAATTATTGGGTTTTTTTTCAGGTTATCATACCCGTCTAAACACAAAACAATTCTAATGTGTAAAGATGTGACATCCAAAACAAAAACAAAGACAGTGGAACGCAGGGGTAGACAGAAAAAAGGCCAACTTTTGAAAACTTGTTCCATAGTGGATGTTTTTTCCAAACAATTAGGTTACCATACCCATCTAAACACAAAAAAATATCATGTGTAAAGATGTCACATTTAAAACAGTTATGGCTGAACGTAGGGGCAGATGGAAAAAGGCCAATTTTTGAAAATGTATTTCATAGTGGATTTTTTTTTTTTAGCAATTGGGTTATCAAACCCGTCTAAACACACGTAACATTCTCAGTTGTAAATATGTCACATTCAAAACAGTAATGGTGCCATGACGGAAAAGGACAACTTTTGAAAATTGGTCTATAGTGGATGTTATTATTATTTTAATTTTTTTACGATTGGTTATCATACCCGTTTAAACATTAACACAAAGAATGCTCAGGTGTAAATAAGTCACGTTTAAAACAATAATGGTAGAACGCACGGACAGACTGAAAAGGCAGACTTTTAACAAGGGGGCTCAAAGTGAATGTTTTTTCTTTTAAAGATGTTATCATACCCATCTAATGACGCAAACTAAACATGCTTATGTGTAACTACGCCATATTCAAAACAATATTGGTGGTCGATAAGAAAAGCAGACTTTTGAAAATTGTTTTGAAATTATTGTTTTTTTTTCAGGTTATCAGACCCGTCTAAACACAAAACAATTCTAATGTGTAAAGATGTGACATCCAAAACAAAAACAAAGACAGTGGAACGCAGGGGTAGACAGAAAAAAGGCCAACTTTTGAAAACTTGTTCCATAGTGGAAGTTTTTTCCGAACAATTGGGTTACCATACCCGTCTAAACACAAAAAAATATCATGTGTAAAGATGTCACATTTAAAACAGTTATGGCAGAACGTAGGGGCAGATGGAAAAAGGCCAATTTTTGAAAATATATTTCATAGTGGATTTTTTTTTAACAATTGGGTAATCAAACCCGTCTAAACACACGTAACATTCTCAGTTGTAAATATGTCACATTCAAAACAGTAATGGTGCCATGACGGAAAAGGACAACTTTTGAAAATTGGTCTACAGTGGATGTTATTATTATTTTAATTTTTTTACGATCGGATTATCAAACCCGTCTAAACACACAAACAATGCTCATGTGTAATCAACATGATGCACTGAAAAGAATGGTGGACCACAGAGGGTGACAGAAAAGGAAAACTTGAAAACGGGCTGCAACGTGGAATTTAACGATCTGGTTATCATACCCGTCTAAATACTGAGAAGCACGCTTCTGCGAAAGCCGAGGACAGAAGACACTAACATCTAGTGGTTTTCTTTCTTAGGAGCTCAGGTCGTGCACTATAAATGGGACGACACGCGACACAGAGCTTTGTGGAATTCCCTTACAGCTCAGACAGGAGGAATCCTGCAGGGTCGACTTAGTCCCCTCATTATGTGACAAAGCCCAGTATGACAAAGCCCAGTATGACAGGACGACAAGGTTTTATTATGAGAAAATATATTTTTAATTTTTTTATGTAAAGGCAACCACTTCTTTACTCATGTATTTACTTGTTGCAGTTTTGTAAGAAGGGCTTTGTCACATAATGAGGGGACTAAGTCGACCCTGCAGGATTCCTCCTGTCTGAGCTGTAAGGGAATTCCACAAAGCTCTGTGTCGCGTGTCGTCCCATTTATAGTGTACGACCTGAGCTTCTAAGTAAGAAAACCACTAGATGTTCGTGTCTTCTGTCCTCGGCTTTCGCAGAGGCGCGCTTCTCGGTATTTAGACGGGTATGATAACCGGATGGTTAAATTCCACATTGCAGCCCGTTTTCAAGTTTGCCTTTTCTGTCACCCTCTGTGGTCCACCATTCTTTTCAGTGCATCATGTTTATTACACGTGAGCATTGTTTGTGTGTTTAGACGGGTTTGATAATCCGATCGTTAAAAAAAATTAAAATAATAATAACATCCACTATAGACCAATTTTCAAAAGTTGTCCTTTTCCGTCATGGCACCATTACTGTTTTGAATGTGACATATTTACAACTGAGAATGTTACGTGTGTTTAGACGGGTATGATAACCTGAAATAAAAAAAATAAAAATAAAAAAAATTAAAAATACATTTATGGTTAACCTATACATAATATATGACAGTTGCAGCATGCAACTGTCATATATTATGTATAGGTTAACCATAAATAATTCATTTTTTTCCTATGCAGAGTTCCAACATTTACCGTTTTAACTCAAAAACAATTTGATATGCAACTTAAATGCATTCACATGCCGTCAATATAATTGATGCATTGTTCGCGTTAAATTGTGTGTCTTATTATTGTGGTTATTATTAGGGATGTCTGATAATGGCTTTTTGTCGATATCCGATATTCCGATATTGACCAAACCCTTAATTACTGATTCCGATATCAACCGACACCAATATATACAGTCGTGGAATGAACACATTATTATGCCTAATTTGGACAACCAGGTATGGTGAAGATAAGGTCCTTTTAAAAAAAAGTAAAAATAAAATAAAATAATATAAATACATTTAAAACATTTTCTTGAATAAAAAAAGAAAGTAAAACAATATAAAAACAGTTACATAGAAACTAGTAATTAATGAAAATGAGTAAAAATTAACTGTTAAAGTTTAGTACTATTAGTGGAGCACAGGCCCGGCCCTAACCAATCTGGCGCCCTAGGCAAGATTTTAGGTGGCGCCCCCCCCCACATCGGCAGTGAAGTGTATATACGCACAAGAAACCGAATAGCTTTGTCTTTGACCTTTTTTTTTTTACTTAAAGAAAGCAAATTAACAATCAGAATAGTTAACAAGATAAAAAAAAAATATGAATAAATAAATGAATGCAAAAAATAAAAAATGAATATATGAAATACAATATTTTTTACATACATATTGCTTAATTTACATTAATGATGTGCACTTTAACAACTAGGCTTACAACTATACCTAATATATAAAGGGGTGGAAAAGTGACTATTACCTGCAGGGCAAATATTAGCTAACCAGAAGGCAATAACAATGTAAACAAAAAACACCTGCTTAAAAGATCTAATACAAATGTCCCTGAGGAATGTAAGGTGGGAGTACTGTAATTACCTAACGTTACATTATTATTTTCCATACCAATTTAGCCCCCTCCACAATATTAACACGACGTTAAAACAGAACTAGCTATTTATTGATTAGCAATTGCCGAATCATGTAACATTAGCTTAATGCTAAAAAGCCAGGTTACAATCACATTCTGTAACAGACAAATAATTTCATGTAGGCTAACGTTACCTACCTGCTACCTCTTGTCTTTTTCTCGTTTCTCCTCCTCTTCTTTTCTCTTTTTTCTTCCCTGGGCACCTGACAGTTTTGGCCGTTTTGACATCTTGTGTTGATTTTTTGATGTGGTGACGTCCAAAAAGAGTCATGATACGGGAAGGGAGGGGGCGGGGGGGGGGGGGGGCGTAATGTTGTAACAAATAATATTTCTATTATATAGGCTTTACTTTGCATTTTAATTAACGTGGGATTATTTTTTTGTATTTAGAAATAATAGTACCAACTTTTTTTTCTCTTTTTTTTTTTTTTCTCCAACATTTGTGCCACTGGCGTGGCGCCCCCTGATGGACGGCGCCCTTAGCATTTGCCTATACGGCCTATGCCACGGGCCGGCCCTGGACCAAACCCTTAATTACTGATTCCGATATCAATTGATACCGATATCAACCGACACCAATATATACAGTCGTGGAATGAACACATTATTATGCCTAATTTGGACAACCAGGTATGGTGAAGATAAGGTCCTTTTAAAAAAAGTAAAAATAAAATAAAATAATACAAATAAATTTAAAACATTTTCTTGAATAAAAAAGAAAGTAAAACAATATAAAAACAGTTACATAGAAACTAGTAATTAATGAAAATGAGTCAAATGAAGTGTTAAAGGTTAGTACTATTAGTGGAGCAGCAGCACGCACAATCATGTGTGCTTACAGACTGTATCCCTTGCAGACTGTATTGATATATATTGATATATAATGTAGGCAGGGCCGGCCCGTGGCATAGGCCGTATAGGCAAATGCTAAGGGCGCCGTCCATCAGGGGGCGCCACGCCAGTGCCACAAATGTTGGAGAAAAAAAAAAAAAAAAGTTGGTACTATTATTTCTAAATACAATTGTAGTTATTATTAGGGATGTCTGATAATGGCTTTTTGCCGATATCCGATATTCCGATATTGACCAAACCCTTAATTACTGATTCCGATATCAACCGACACCAATACATACAATCGTGGAATGAACACATTATTATGCCTAATTTGGACAACCAGGTATGGTGAAGATAAGGTCCTTTTAAAAAAAAAAAATAATAAAATAAAATAATATAAATAAATGTAAAACATTTTCTTGAATAAAAAAGAAAGTAAAACAATATAAAAACAGTTACATAGAAATGAGGTTTTTTGGGTTGGTGCACTATTTGTAAGAGTATCTTGTGTTTTTATGTTGATTTAATACAAAAAAAACAAAAAACAAAAACAAAAAACGATACTGATAATAAAAAACTGATACCAATCATTTCCGATATTACATTTTACATTTATCGGCCGATGCCAATATGATAGGACATCTCTAATTTTTTCCTATGCAGAGTTCCAACATTTACCGTATTAACTCAAAAACGATTTGATATGCAACTTAAATGGATTCACATGCCGTCAATATAATTGATGCATTGTTAGCGTTCAATTGTGTGTGTCTTATTATTGTGGTTATTACGGTTTTACACGGATTCGGACCGTCTGTGACGTCACGACACACCCCTATATGGTGGGAGAGACAGCAGGCGACATCATTTAGAGTGACCAGTCTCTCCACCAATGGGAGAGGAGATAGCGCCAGTGAGACGCGCTGTGATTGGCCACCGGGGGGGGGGGGATTATAGATATGTATAGATATGTGGCGTGGCTCAACTGAGGGGGGGCGGGACATTGTTTTTGTTTTTTTTTGTTTTTTTTTTTAGGAAGCGAAGCGCTTGTCCATTGATATTTACAAGAAGACCGGATTAATGATATTTTTTTTCCGCATGGACAAATGTAAGTGGAGGGTTTATCTCGCTACGTTGATTTTATTTTTCCCTGTCTGCTTTCCGATTCCGTTGAAAAGTAGCGTTAGCATAAACAAAGTATGCTAGCCGCGGGGTGTTGTTGGTCATTTAATGTTGCCGACGCGCTCGCGCACGTCACGTCAAAACGTGTCCGCGTGTTCGTGTTCGTGACACGCGTGACATTTCCCACATTCTCGCTCTCGCTTCCTATGCTTGGCTAGTTGTCTCGTCCCGCACGGACTCCGTTAAGCCACTTTTTAAGTCACGGCCGCGTGTTTTTTTTTTTTTTTTTTTTGTCCCGTGAAAGCTTCACGTACGTCGTGATATCGAGCGAAAAAACTCCCCCGCCCGGAACGACGAAAGGTCTGTTTTTTTTTAAAAGTCGTGTGAGAGAGCGCCACGCTGCGTGATCGTGATTATGTCAAAGGTGAAGTGTTGCGTCATGTGCCACTTGTTTTTCCATGGCCCCCCCACGCTACGTCATGAATATTAACAACAAAGGCTTTTATGTTAACGGCGTTTTTTTTTTTTTTTTTTTATAAAATGATTGCATTGCTTAGATAACCTTTTTGCATTTATGCAAGCCTGAAAAAGGGGGCGTCATCTGTGCAAACGTGAAGCTACTACACCCCCTTTCTGTTCTCTCCTCCCCCCTGACTGACCGTGTTTCTGCCCCTAATTCACTCCCCTTTTTGTCCTCCTTCTTGTTGACAGTTCATACCGAGGAAAAGTTTTTCGCCGGGGAGGATTTCTTAAGCCTGGCTCTGAGATTTTGCCCACCTTTTGGCTGCAACATTTGTGTCGCCCACCCACCTTTCAGCTACTATTGCACAAAGTGAACGTTGATATGCCACATCAGGTAAGACACACACACACACACACACACACACACACACACATACAGGGCTATATAGTGCATGCTGCTACTATAGAGCACATGGTCTGTACATCATCATGCAGACCCTCCCCTCTCTCTTTGTTTCCCCTCCTTTAGGGTACACTGCAAAGCAACAGCCTGCATGCTATTTCGCATTGCAGACTGCACACTTTTCCAGCACACACTAGGCCCTGTAGTGTTTTTTTGTGTTTGTGGTTTTGTGTTTGCGAATGTGTGTGTGTGTGAGGCAGCTGCTGCTTCCCTCCACATTCCACATGTGTCTGTGTGTGTGTGTGTGTGTGTGTGCAGAAAATGATGAGCACCAACAAGAACATAAGATTAGCATGCATTTGTGATTTAGACACGGGAAGACGCTGTAAAGACGCTGTAAAGATGTGATCTCTACATGTCTCCTATAGCCAAGGCACATTTTTTGCGTCGAAAAAAATCCAGAGGCAACGCCACTGGCAGAAATCCTTAAAAAACGAAACTCAGTTAACAGTAAAAAGTCGTCGCAATTGTTGGGTATGACTTTAAAGCATAACCATCAATATACAGGTAAAAGCCAGTAAATTAGAATATTTTGAAAAACTTGATTTATTTCATTAATTGCATTCAAAAGGTGTAACTTGTACATTATATTTATTCATTGCACACAGACTGATGCATTCAAATGTTTATTTCATTTAATTTTGATGATTTGAAGTGGCAACAAATGAAAATCCAAAATTCCGTGTGTCACAAAATTAGAATATTACTTAAGGCTAATACAAAAAAGGGATTTTTAGAAATGTTGGCCAACTGAAAAGTATGAAAATGAAAAATATGAGCATGTACAATACTCAATACTTGGTTGGAGCTCCTTTTGCCTCAATTACTGCGTTAATGCGGCGTGGCATGGAGTCGATGAGTTTCTGGCACTGCTCAGGTGTTATGAGAGCCCAGGTTGCTCTGATAGTGGCCTTCAACTCTTCTGCGTTTTTGGGTCTGGCATTCTGCATCTTCCTTTTCACAATACCCCACAGATTTTCTATGGGGCTAAGGTCAGGGGAGTTGGCGGGCCAATTTAGAACAGAAATACCATGGTCCGTAAACCAGGCACGGGTAGATTTTGCGCTGTGTGCAGGCGCCAAGTCCTGTTGGAACTTGAAATCTCCATCTCCATAGAGCAGGTCAGCAGCAGGAAGCATGAAGTGCTCTAAAACTTGCTGGTAGACGGCTGCGTTGACCCTGGATCTCAGGAAACAGAGTGGACCGACACCAGCAGATGACATGGCACCCCAAACCATCACCCAACCATGCAAATTTTGCATTTCCTTTGGAAATCGAGGTCCCAGAGTCTGGAGGAAGACAGGAGAGGCACAGGATCCACGTTGCCTGAAGTTTAGTGTAAAGTTTCCACCATCATTTTCTACCGCCTATCTCAGCTGCAATCGGGCGGAAGGTGGGGTACACCCTGGACAAGTCGCTATCTCATCGCAGGGCCAACACAGATAGACAGACAACATTCACACTCACATTCACACACTAGGGACCATTTAGTGTTGCCAACCAACCTATCCCCAGGTGCATGTCTTTGGTGGTGGGAGGGGCCTATCCCCAGGTGCATGTCTTTGGAGGTGGGAGGAAACCGGAGTACCCGGAGGGAACCCACACAGCCCCGGGGGAGAACATGCAAACTCCACACAGAAAGATCCCGAGCCCGGGATTGAACCCATGGCTACTCAGGACCTTCGTATTGTGAGGCACATGCACTAACCCCTGTTCCACCGTGCTGCCTGCAGATTTTATATCACTTATATTTACAAAAGAGATGACCTTTACAGTGCTTTTTTTTTTTGTTAATGAGCAATATTTTTCCTCCATATTCCGATAGTCGTGCAAGCCATCTTCTGTCATTTTTTTTGAAAGCTCACAGACAAAATAAGAAGGAACAAAACAAATTGGATTGAATTTATTAGTTTGGTATTGGTCCAAATGAGAGTTGCTGCTGGTCTGTGTCATTGTAACTCACGGCAGTGCCAAGAAATGTTTTCAGTGCATTGAGTGAAACCTCTAATGTAATGGGAGTAGGAATAGTCTGTTACAGGGTCAAACTGTTTATTTTACATTACTTCTATAGAATTGACGGGCGCACTGGGTTGAGCATTCAGCCAAGTTCCGTCCGCAGTCAAGCTTTTTGTGTGTAAAAATACGTTAACCACAGTGTAAATAAAGTTCAAACTAGGGCTGGGCGATATATCGATATACTGGATATATTGTGCGATATAGAAAATGAGTATATGGTGATATTGGAGTATACGTTCTCACGCAGTTGCTTTTAGCTGCGGGCATTACACTACATGCTCTTCTCACTCTTTCTGGTCTCTCCTTCTCACAGAGACGTAAAACAAGCGCACCTTCTTACATACGTCACATACGTATACGCCCTCGCAGAGCAGAGAGGTAGCAGCATGGGTAACGTTAGCTGCGGTGCTAGTGGTAATACGAGAGAAAGAAGGTGCGAAAATGGAGGAATAATTAATTCCCAAGAAAAACAGCAGGGGGTCCATCGTCTGGCGGTGGTTTGGCTTCAAGCGGGAAGATGTCGAACAGACAACCGTAATTTGTCAAGTGTGGGGCAAAAGCGTTGCTAAAAAAAAGTAGCATTACTGCTAATATGTAGCATCATTTGAAAAGTCACCTGCTAGAGGTTCCGCAGCCTCCGAAGCAGAACCTCCGGGTTCTGTAACAACTTCTTCCCTCAGGCCGTAAGACTCTTGAACGCATCATAATTAAATTATCCCCTCAACTCCCCCCAAAATGGATTAGCTCGCTGGAATAAAAAAGACAATATAACATACATCCATAAACGTGGACGCATGTGAAAAAGTGCAATATATTTATCTGTACAGTAATATATTTATTTATTTTATATATATATTTATTTTATATATATATTTATATATATTTATTTATTTATATATGCACCTTTTTTGCTTTTTTATCCTGCACTACCATGAGCTTATGTAACAAAATTTTGTTCTTATCTGTGCTGTAAAGTTAAAATTTGAATGACAATAAAAAGGAAGTCTAAGTCTAGAGAATGAAGAGTGCTTACTCCGCATGTCAACATCTCCGTTCTGTGCTACACCAACAAAATGCAGAGGCAACCATTTCCACATCAGCACCGTATGAAAAAACTAGTCCATGACATTAAGAGATAACGTCCGCAGGAACCTACCACATAGCGAAGGACATACACTATTTGATTTCCTATTATGCAGCTCATTTTTATTTGACACTTATTGAATTATCTTGTGTGGCATCATGCACAAAAGTGCACTTTATTTGTTTTAAACTATTGTTGTGGCGTTCTGTACAAAAAGTGCACTTTAATTTAGTGTTGTTTCAGAGTAAAATAGAATAGCAAGTACTTTATTGATCCCCGGGGGAAATTCATTTTAGTGACATCCAGAGGTGGGTAGTAACGCGCTACATTTACTCCGTTACATCTACTTGAGTAACTTTTGGGATAAATTGTACTTCTAAGAGTAGTTTTAATGCAACATACTTTTACTTTTACTTAAGTATATTTATAGAGAAGGAACGCTACTTTTACTCCGCTACTTTTATCTACATTCAGCTCGCTACTCTCTACTAATTTTTATCGATCTGTTAATGCACGCTTTGTTTGTTTTGGTCTGTCAGACAGACCTTCAAAGTGCCTGCCTTACTGGTGACGTTTCACTTCGTTCCACCAATCAGATGCAGTCACTGGTGACGTTGGACCAATCAAACAGAGCCAGGTGGTCACATGACCTGACTTAAACAAGTTGAAAAACTTATTGGGGTGTTACCATTTAGTGGTCAATTGTACGGAATATGTACTGTACTGTGCAATCTACTAATAAAAGTTCCAATCAATCAATCAAAAGTGTGAACGAAAAAAGACCCTTTTTTATTTCAACCGTACATCCCGTCAAAAGCCTAAAGACTGACTGCACAGTTCCTGTCTTCACAATAAAAGTGCCGCTCCATCGCGCCTGCACTTTCAAAACAAGAGTCTCCGAAAGCCAGCGCAAACAAGCTAGCAAGCTAAGGAGTTTGACGCCAATATATTTCTTGTAAAGTGTATAAAAACGAATATGGAAGCTGGACAAATAAGATGCCAAAAACCCACCACTTTCATGTGGTATTAGACAGAAAGGAGGAACTTTTCTTCTCCTCCATTTGAAAACGTGGACGTTATCATCACAACTGTCTGATTACAATCAACGCAAGTCATCAGAATCAGGTAATACACCAACTTATATTCTTGTCTTCATGAAAGGAAGGAATCTATATGTTAAACATGCATGTATATTCATTAAAACATCTTTAACATGTAAACAAAAACAGCAAAATAAATACATATAAATGATATACTGTATATATCAATGTATATGTATATATATATATATATATATATATATATATATATATATATATATATATATATATATATATATATATATATATATATGTGTGTGTGTGTGTGTATGTTACTCATCAGTTACTCAGTACTTGAGTAGTTTTTTTTCATACTTTTTACTTTTACTCAAGTAAATATTTGGGTGACTACTCCTTACTTTTACTTGAGTAATAAATCTCTAAAGTAACAGTACTCTTACTTGAGTACAATTTCTGGCTACTCTACCCACCTCTGGTGACATCATGCACAAAAGTGTTTTAAAATGTCTCTGACAATCTTGCACTTTCTGTTTTGAAATGACATGAATGTTTGTGCCACTGCTTAATAACTGTTTAATAAATACACTTTTGCTAAATTGACTTAGTTGTGATTTCCCTCTCTGCATGAAAGTTTAAAAATAGCATATATTAATGCAGTATGAAGAAGAATGTTTTAATAATAATAATTATTAAATAATTTCGCCACACTTATTGTGTGTGTGACAATTATTGGTACTTTAACTTTAATGTAGACACATAGAATCATCATACTGCTGTGATTATATGCATCAAGTGTTCATTCAAGGCTAAGGCAAAATATCCACATATACAGGTAAAAGCCAGTAAATTAGAATATTTTGAAAAACTTGATTTATTTCAGTAATTGCATTCAAAAGGTGTAACTTGTACATTATATTTATTCATTGCACACAGACTGATGCATTCAAATGTTTATTTCATTTAATTTTGATGATTTGAAGTGGCAACAAATGAAAATCCAAAATTCCGTGTGTCACAAAATTAGAATATTACTTAAGGCTAATACAAAAAAGGGATTTTTAGAAATGTTGGCCAACTGAAAAGTATGAAAATGAAAAATATGAGCATGTACAATACTCAATACTTGGTTGGAGCTCCTTTTGCCTCAATTACTGCGTTAATGCGGCGTGGCATGGAGTCGATGAGTTTCTGGCACTGCTCAGGTGTTATGAGAGCCCAGGTTGCTCTGATAGTGGCCTTCAACTCTTTTGCGTTTTTGGGTCTGGCATTCTGCATCTTCCTTTTCACAATACCCCACAGATTTTCTATGGGGCTAAGGTCAGGGGAGTTGGCGGGCCAATTTAGAACAGAAATACCATGGTCCGTAAACCAGGCACGGGTAGATTTTGCGCTGTGTGCAGGTGCCAAGTCCTGTTGGAACTTGAAATCTCCATCTCCATAGAGCAGGTCAGCAGCAGGAAGCATGAAGTGCTCTAAAACTTGCTGGTAGACGGCTGCGTTGACCCTGGATCTCAGGAAGCAGAGTGGACCGACACCAGCAGATGACATGGCACCCCAAACCATCACTGATGGTGGAAACTTTACACTAGACTTCAGGCAACGTGGATCCTGTGCCTCTCCTGTCTTCCTCCAGACTCTGGGACCTCGATTTCCAAAGGAAATGCAAAATTTGCATGGTTGGGTGATGGTTTGGGGTGCCATGTCATCTGCTGGTGTCGGTCCACTCTGTTTCCTGAGATCCAGGGTCAACGCAGCCGTCTACCAGCAAGTTTTAGAGCACTTCATGCTTCCTGCTGCTGACCTGCTCTATGGAGATGGAGATTTCAAGTTCCAACAGGACTTGGCGCCTGCACACAGCGCAAAATCTACCCGTGCCTGGTTTATGGACCATGGTATTTCTGTTCTAAATTGGCCCGCCAACTCCCCTGACCTTAGCCCCATAGAAAATCTGTGGGGTATTGTGAAAAGGAAGATGCAGAATGCCAGACCCAAAAACGCAGAAGAGTTGAAGGCCACTATCAGAGCAACCTGGGCTCTCATAACACCTGAGCAGTGCCAGAAACTCACCGACTCCATGCCACGCCGCATTAACGCAGTAATTGAGGCAAAAGGAGCTCCAACCAAGTATTGAGTATTGTACATGCTCATATTTTTCATTTTCATACTTTTCAGTTGGCCAACATTTCTACAAATCCCTTTTTTGTATTAGCCTTAAGTAATATTCTAATTTTGTGACACACGGAATTTTGGATTTTCATTTGTTGCCACTTCAAATCATCAAAATTAAATGAAATAAACATTTGAATGCATCAGTCTGTGTGCAATGAATAAATATAATGTACAAGTTACACCTTTTGAATGCAATTACTGAAATAAATCAAGTTTTTCAAAATATTCTAATTTACTGGCTTTTACCTGTATATGGTGTATCGTGACATGGCCTAAAAATATCGCGATATTAAAAAAAGGCCATATCGCCCGGCCCTAGTTCAAACCCCCAAACTGTTCAGTCTCCCATTGATGCATGGGTGTTGCTGAAATCGAGTCGCTGAGCTGTGCTTTTTAAGCATTCTTAGCTGTCATGCAAGTGGAAAAATACATTGATTGCTGTATGTAGTAATTGTGCAAGGGTGTGCACAGGGTGCTAAGGTGTGAGTTTCTTCACATTAAGGGCATGTTTCCACAGGAACAAAGTAGTAGTAGTGTTTTTCTGTACATTATTGTGTGCAGTTGACGTTTTGAAAATTATTTCCTATTCACACGTCTTAAAAAAAACGTCATTTGCATCCTGGGGCACTTGTTCTCAGGAACATTCATGGGTTTTTCTTGTAGCTTATTTTTTGGTTTTTCCTGCATGAATTGAAGTATGATAAAAACATTTATATCGTTGTTCTTATTTTGGATTCAGCCATGTTGTACTGAGTAGCCGAGAAGGAGACAATCTGTGCTGCGCTACCTCATACCTGCCAACTACTCCGGTTTTCCCGTAATTAGTACGGTTTTCATCAACCTATTCCGGGTTACGGTTGCAGTGATAAAAAATACGGTTTTTCATTAATTAAATTGTATTTATTTTTTTTAAGTTTTATTCACGAAATCGCGTAACAACAATGACAATCGACACTGCTTCCCGTAACTTCCTATCGAGCCATTCCGAATGCCATGCGCGAGGCTATTTATAGCACCGCTGCCAAGCACGAGGCACCAGTTGCCCATTGTTTCCAAACGAGCGAACGATCATGGAATCAGCCGGAGAAAAATCGCAAACGAGTCTTAAACCGAAAAGAAAACTGCAGTCATTCCGTGAAGAATATTCAAAAGCCTATGCGGGAATAATTATCCGTTCCAAAAATGGGTGAAAACTACGCGAATTGCACCTTGTGCAGACAAGATTTTTCGATCGGACACGGAGGAATTAGCGATGTAAAAGACCACGTTGGGACAAAAAAACACAAGTCTAATGCCGTTGCTAAATTTGGATTTTAGCCACAAAAAGGTAATGACACCAATGTTATCTATTGGAATTGTTTAGTACTGTTATACTGTTAAAAGTGTTTATACTATTTATGCTTTCAAGTCCAAGTTGAAGAAATCTTGTTAAATGTTGACAGCATAACTACCAAAATACAGAAGTATGTCCCGGAGGTAAAAAAAACTTGGCGAATGAAAACAAAACTTGCACAAAGGCAGAAACTGAACACGAAATAACAAAACACTTACTGTGGCATGGGACCGTGAACAGGGCTTGAAAACGCGAGGATAGCAGGGTTAGAAAGGCTATGACTCCAGGACGAACAACAGAAAATGAAAAGCTTAAATAACACAGACATGATTAACAACAGGTGCGTGACTCAAAACAGGTGCGTGACATGACAGGTGAAACTAATGGGTAACTATGGTGACAAAACAAAACAAAAGTGCACAAAAAGTCCAAAAATAAAACCTGATCACACAGACATGACATCAAAAGAATATTTCAGTTGTTTTTATCCTTCTTTGTGGGGACATTGTTGATTGTCATGTCATGTTCGGATGTACTTTGTGGACGCCGTCTTTGCTCCACAGTAAGTCTTTGCTGTCGTCCAGCATTCTGTTTTTTTCCCTTTGTAGCCAGTTCAGTTTTAGTTTCGTTCTGCATAGCCTTCCCTAAGCTTCAATGCCTTTTCTTAGGGGCACTCACATTTTGTTTATTTTTGGTTTAAGTGGCCTAGTGGTTAGAGTGTCCGCCCTGAGATCGGTAGGTTGTGAGTTCAAACCCAGGCCGAGTCATACCAAAGACTATAAAAATGGGACCCATTACCTCCCTGCTTGGCACTCAGCATCAAGGGTTGGAATTGGGGGTTAAATCACCGAAAATGATTCCCGGGCGCGGCCACCGCTGCTGCCCACTGCTCCCCTCACCTCCCAGGGGGTGATCAAGGGTGATGGGTCAAATGCAGAGAATAATTTCGCCACACCTAGTGTGTGTGTGACAATCATTGGTACTTTAACTTTTAACTTTAACTTTAGACACCTTTTTACCTGCACTCTGCCTCCCGCTGTTTCCCACATCTACAAAGCAATTAGCTACCGGCTGCCACCTACTGATATGGAAAAGTATTACACGGTTACTCTGCCGAGCTCTAGACAGCAACAACACTCGAACCACACATCAATTGCAGAATATAATTAGTAGTTAGCTAAAAATATTTTTAACCCAAATAGGTGAAATTAGATAATACCGTATTTTCCGCACCATAAGCCGCCCTGGGTTATAAGCCGCGCCTTCAATGAACGGCATATTTCAAAACTTTGTCCACCTATAAGCCGCCCCGTGTTATAAGCCGCATCTAACTGCGCTAAAGGAATGTCAAAAAAACAGTCAGATAGGTCAGTCAAACTTTAATAATATATTAAAAACCAGCGTGATGTGGGCGCGCATGGAGTCGTATATCAACATGGACGGAGCTGCGTGAAAAAAGCCACCCGGCCTCTTCGCGTAAACTTACCTTAACCACTCGCTCATCTTTTCTTCATCCATCCCTTCGAGTTAGCTTTTATGATGACGCCGGCTGGAAAGGTCTCTTTTGGCAAGGTCTTCCTTTTGAATATCACCATGGGTGGAAGTTTCTGGCCATTAGCATGGCAAGCTAGAACCACAGTGAAGGATGACTTCTCATTCCCTGTGGTGCGAATATTCACCGTACGTGCTCCCGTTGTATCCACAGTGCGGTTCACAGGAATATCAGTTGCTGTGAAATAGTAATCCGTGTGCGGATGGAGAGATTGCGTCTTTTCATGAACCGGATCCCGGTCGCTTAGTAGGAGCCATTTTGTGGTCTTTACAGATGTGAACACACAAAGGAAATGAAAAGTACGGTGATATCCGCGCGCTTTTTCTTCTTCTACGCGGGCGGGTGGTTGCTTACAGTAGAAGAAGAAGCGCTTCCTGTTCTATGGGGGCGGGTGCTTACCTTGGCGGTTGCTTGCGTAGAAGAAGAAGCGCTTCCTGTTCTACCGGGAAAAAAGATGGCGGCTGTTTACCGAAGTTGCGAGACCGAAACTTTATGAAAATGAATCTTAATATTTATCCATATATAAAGCGCACCGGGTTATAAGGCGCACTGTCAGCTTTTGAGAAAATTTGTGGTTTTTAGGTGCGCCTTATAGTGCGGAAAATACGGTACTTTGTGGACGCCGTCTTTGCTCCACAGTAAGTCTTTGCTGTCGTCCAGCATTCTGTTTTTTTCCCTTTGTAGCCAGTTCAGTTTTAGTTTTGTTCTGCATAGCCTTCCTTAAGCTTCAATGCCTTTTCTTAGGGGCACTCACATTTTGTTTATTTTTGGTTTAAGCATTAGACACCTTTTTACCTGCACGCTGCCTCCCGCTGTTTCCCACATCTACAAAGCAATTATCTACCGGCTGCCACCTATTGATATGGAAAAGTATTACACGGTTACTCTACTGAGCTCTAGACAGCAACAACACTCGAACCACACATCATTTGCAGACTATAATTAGTAGTTTGCTAAAAATATTTTTAACCCAAATAGGTGAAATTAGATAATACCGTATTTTCCGCACCATAAGGCGCCCTGGGTTATAAGCCGCGCCTTCAATGAACGGCATATTTCAAAACTTTGTCCACCTATAAGACGCCCCGTGTTATAAGCCGCATCTAACTGCGCTAAAGGAATGTCAAAAAAACAGTCAGATAGGTCAGTCAAACTTTAATAATATATTAAAAACCAGCGTGATGTGGGCGCGCATGGAGTCGTATATCAACATGGACGGAGCTGCGTGAAAAAAGCCACCCGGCCTCTTCGCGTAAACTTACCTTAACCACTCGCTCATCTTTTCTTCATCCATCCCTTCGAGTTAGCTTTTATGATGACGCCGGCTGGAAAGGTCTCTTTTGGCAAGGTCTTCCTTTTGAATATCACCATGGGTGGAAGTTTCTGGCCATTAGCATGGCAAGCTAGAACCACAGTGAAGGATGACTTCTCATTCCCTGTGGTGCGAATATTCACCGTACGTGCTCCCGTTGTATTCACAGTGCGGTTCACAGGAATATCAAAAGTCAGTGGAACCTCGTCCATGTTGATAATGTTCTCTGGCCGGATCTTTTTTTCAGCTATCTTGTTTTTACAATATGCACGGAAAGTAGCCAGCTTTTCTTGAAAGTCTTTAGGCAGTTGCTGTGAAATAGTAGTCCGTGTGCGGATGGAGAGATTGCGTCTTTTCATGAACCGGATCCCTGTCGCTTAGTAGGAGCCATTTTGTGGTCTTTACAGATGTAAACACACAAATGAAACGTAATATCCGCGCGCTTTTTCTTCTTCTACGCGGGCGGGTGGTTGCTTACAGTAGAAGAAGAAGCGCTTCCTGTTCTATGGGGGCGGGTGCTTACCTTGGCGGTTGCTTGCGTAGAAGAAGAAGCACTTCCTCTTCTACGGGGAAAAAAGATGGCGGCTGTTTACCGTAGTTGCGAGACCGAAACTTTATGAAAATGAATCTTAATATTAATCCATATATAAAGCGCACCGGGGTTATAAGGCGCACTGTCAGCTTTTGAGAAAATTTGTGGTTTTTAGGTGCGCCTTATAGTGCGGAAAATACGGTATCCCAAAGGCACACCAGACTGTATCTCACGACACTAGTCGGCACAGTGGTTGAAAAACACTGGCATAATGAAACCTCAGTTTGTCACGGCCCTCTGATGTCCTATAAAAGTTCCTCCTACACATTTATTATGACCTCAGTGGGATAGAGGAGCATGCGTGTGTGTTATTTTTTTCCCCCTATCTAATGAGGCGATAAATCTGTGCACTTTGTTGCCTTTTTGGTATTTAGCGGGGTAAAAGGCAGGTTGTAAAATGATAACAGATGCATGCGGGGCCTCACAGTGCAACGCCCTGTTTTGATATGTAAGCTAATTCCCAACAATGTGTAGCGCACGTGTGCGCCAATACTCTACCTGGCGGACATCAAAAGGCACCGCTTGTTGCTCGCCGTGCTTCTTGTCTACACAGCAGTGTGTCATGCCAATGCAGATACAATATGTCTGCACTTGTTGCTTAGCTTCATCTGTGACTTAATGTGTGTGTGTGTGTGTGTGTGTCTAATTGATGACACCGCTGTTTGTCAAGCCCGTGTGACACGATTCAAAGGTTGTTTCAGAGGTCTATTGACGTGAATCAGTGATTTATTCAGATTAAGCTTAGCGGGAGGGTGAGCATGTGCCCTAAATAGACACTGTTGTCCTGGCAAAAAGATTGATTTAAAACAGGTTTGCATTTAGGCTGTAATGTCATCCGTCCTTCACAAGCTGACAGTCAAGCGTGCATTTTGGCATTTTAAAAATATGTGTGGTTAGTGACATTTAAAAAAAAAAAAAAAGTTTTTCCCCATTAAATTGACTCTTTGCAACTTTCTCAAAGTTAAATCTTTCACACCCATAAATATAACAAGAACGTCACCAGCGAGCTTGTGTCCATTAGCGGTCTAACGGCATGTATTTATTTTTAAAGACACCTTCTCATTCAATGCATTTTCTTTATTTTCATGACTGTTTTACATTGTAGATTGTCACAAAAAAAAGAGACATATCATGGATTGATATTTGGAAAAATGCCAATAAGCCCTTTTAGAACAGTGGTTCTTAACCTGGGTTCGATGGAACCCTAGGGGTTCGGTGAGTCGGCCTCGGGTTCGGCGTAGGTCGAGACACACCCGACTCATCGTGTAAATAAAAACTTCTCCCTATCGGCGTATTACGGATACGACAACAGCAGAAGTCAGACTGATTTGCAGGTGTGTAATTTGTTGTGAGTTTATGCACTGTGTTGGTTTTGTTCTTTGAACAAGGTGATGTTCATGCAAGCTTCATACCTGCCAACTACTCCGGTTTTCCCGTAATTAGTACGGTTTTCATCAACCTATTCCGGGTTACGGTTGCAGTGATAAAAAATACGGTTTTTCATTAATTAAAAAAAATATTTTTTAAAAGGTTTTATTCACAAAATCGCGTAACAACAATGACAATCGACACTGCTTCCCGTAACTTCCTATCGAGCCATTCCAAATGCCATGCGCGAGGCTATTTATAGCACCGCTGCCAAGCACGAGGCACCTGTTGCCCATTGTTTCCAAACGAGCGAACGATCATGGAATCAGCCGGAGAAAAATCGCAAACGAGTCTTAAACCGAAAAGAAAACTGCAGTCATTCCGTGAAGAATATTCAAAAGCCTATCCGGGAATAATTATCCGTTCCAAAAAGGGTGAAAACTACGCGAATTGCACCTTGTGCAGACAAGATTTTTCGATCGGACACGGAGGAATTAGCGATGTAAAAGACCACGTTGGGACAAAAAAACACAAGTCTAATGCCGTTGCTAGCGATACAAGTGGAAAACTTTCAACGTTTTTCGGATTTTAGCCACAAAAAGGTAATGACACCAATGTTATCTATTGGAATTGTTTAGTACTGTTATACTGTTAAAAGTGTTTATACTATTTATGCTTTCAAGTCCAAGTTGAAGAAATCTTGTTAAATGTTGACAGCATAACTACCAAAATACAGAAGTATGTCCTTAATATTTTTGCAGTGCTATTTCTGTTGAAAAGTTCAAATGATTACATTAGAGATGTGATGTGCCACTTTTCAAGTGTCTGATGGCTTCAATTAATTTTCATTAATTTTTCATATTTTGAATTCTTTTGAAAGGCTTACAAAAAAACTACATTTGAATTGTAATTCCATGCTATTGACAGGACTATTAATTTTAATGAAGTTAGCTTACCATGTTTACAGTATGATAATTGTGATAGAAATGTGAATTTTAGGCACAGAATATTTTACACAATTGAACAAGGCAGTAGATTATACAAGCTTGGACAGAAAGTTAATAATGACACCAATTTTTTTTAATGGAATTGTTCAGTACTGTTTTACCATTTGTTTACTGTAAAAAGTGTTTATACTTTCAATTAACAAATTGAAGTATTGTGAAAGGTTGACAGGATAACTGGCATTAACTGTCAAAATAATTTCAAACTATTGAAGTTAGCTTACAGAATAAACATGTCAATCAACCCATTTGATTTTTGCTGTAATATTTTTGTTTTGAAAAGTCACTGTGACTGATAGAAAAGTGATGGTTTTAGCAACATTTAACCTGTCTGAATGCTAATAATCATTTTGCGTCGGGGGGCGAAGCCTGAACCCCCCACCAGGACTTTGTCCTGGACCTACCGGGGCCTGCGGCCCCTGGACGCTGGCTACTAGGTTTTTCTGATTTCAAAAGTTGGCAGGTATGTGACAGTCAAGCGTGCATTTTGCCATTTTAAAAATATGTGTGGTTAGTGACATTAAAAAAAAAAAAAAAGTTTTTCCCATTAAATTGACTCTTTGCAACTTTCTCAAAAGTTAAATCTTTCACACCCATAAATATAACAAGAACGTCACCAGCGAGCTTGTGTCCATTAGCGGTCTAACGGCATGTATTTATTTTTAAATCAAGATATTTTTCACAATTACTAGGTACAGTACAGGCCAAAAGTTTGGACACACCTTCTCATTCAATGCGTTTTCTTTATTTTCATGACTGTTTTACATTGTAGATTGTCACAAAAAAAAGAGACATATCATGGATTGATATTTGGAAAAATGCCAATAAGCCCTTTAGAACAGTGGTTCTTAACCTGGGTTCGATGGAACCCTAGGGGTTCGGTGAGTCGGCCTCGGGTTCGGCGTAGGTCGAGACACACCCGACTCATCGTGTAAATAAAAACTTCTCCCTATCGGCGTATTACGGATACGACAACAGCAGAAGTCAGACTGATTTGCAGGTGTGTAATTTGTTGTGAGTTTATGCACTGTGTTGGTTTTGTTCTTTGAACAAGGTGATGTTCATGCACGCTTCATACCTGCCAACTACTCCGGTTTTCCCGTAGTTAGTACGGTTTTCATCAACCTATTCCGGGTTACGGTTGCAGTGATAAAAAATACGGTTTTTCATTAATTAAAAACTTTTTTTTTTTAAATGTTTTATTCACGAAATCGCGTAACAACAATGACAATCGACACTGCTTCCCGTAACTTCCTATCGAGCCATTCCGAATGCCATGCGCGAGGCTATTTATAGCACCGCTGCCAAGCGCGAGGCACCAGTTGCTATTGTTTCCAAACGAGCGAACGATCATGGAATCAGCCGGAGAAAAATCGCAAACGAGTCTTAAACCGAAAAGAAAACTGCAGTCATTCCGTGAAGAATATTCAAAAGCCTATCCGGGAATAATTATCCGTTCCAAAAAGGGTGAAAAGTACGCGAATTGCACCTTGTGCAGACAAGATTTTTCGATCGGACACGGAGGAATTAGCGATGTAAAAGACCACGTTGGGACAAAAGAACACAAGTCTAATGCCGTTGCCAGCGATACAAGTGGAAAACTTTCAACGTTTTTCGGATTTTAGCCACAAAAAGGTAATGACACCAATGTTATCTATTGGAATTGTTTAGTACTGTTATACTGTTAAAAGTGTTTATACTATTTATGCTTTTAAGTCCAAGTTGAAGAAATCTTGTTAAATGTTGACAGCATAACTACCAAAATACAGAAGTATGTCCTTAATATTTTTGCAGTGCTATTTCTGTTGAAAAGTTCAAATGATTACATTAGAGATGTGATGTGCCACTTTTCAAGTGTCTGATGGCTTAAATTCATTTTCATTAATTTTTCATATTTTGAATTCTTTTGAAAGGCTTACAAAAAAACTACATTTGAATTGTAATTCCATGCTTTTGACAGGACTATTAATTTTAATGAAGTTAGCTTACCATGTTTACAGTATGATAATTGTGATAGAAATGTGAATTTTAGGCACAGAATATTTTATACAATTGAACAAGGCAGTAGATTATACAAGCTTGGACAGAAAGTTAATAATGACACCAATTTTTTTTTAATGGAATTGTTTAGTACTGTTTTACCATTTGTTTACTGTAAAAAGTGTTTATACTTTCAATTAACAAATTGAAGTCTTGTGAAAGGTTGACAGGATAACTGGCATTAACTGTCAAAATAATTTCAAACTATTGAAGTTAGCTTACAGAATAAACATGTCAATCAACCCATATGATTTTTGCTGTAATATTTTTGTTTTGAAAAGTCACTGTGACTGATAGAAAAGTGGTTTTAGCAACATTTTAACCTGTCTGAATGCTAATAATCATTTTGCGTCGGGGGGCGAAGCCTGAACCCCCCACCAGGACTTTGTCCTGGACCTACCGGGGCCTGCGGCCCCTGGACCCTGGCTACTAGGTTTTTCTGATTTCAAAAGTTGGCAGGTATGATTCCATAGTACTGGAGCTCCAATAGAAAACGCTCTATAGCCCGCAGACTTTTTTTTGGGCTCTGGGAATCACTAATAAGCCAGAGTTCTTTGAACGCAGAATTCTTGCCGGGATAATATTCATTTTTGTTTCACTACTTTTAGATTGTTCTGTGTCGTGTTTGTGTTTCCTCTCATTGCTATTCTGAATGTTGCTGGGTCGGGTTTGGTTTTGGAATTGGATTGCATTAGAAAATAGATGGATGGATGGTATTATAGTCCATCCATCCATCTTCTTCCTCTTATCCGAGGTCGGGTCGCGGGGGCAGCAGCTTAAGCAGGGAAGCCCAGACTTCCCTCTCCCCAGCCACTTCGTCCAGCTCCTCCCGGGGGATCCCGTTCGGGTGGCATCCTGACCAGATGCCCGAACCACCTCATCTGGCTCCTCTCCATGTGGAGGAGCAGCGGCTTTATTTTGAGCTCCCCCCGAATGACAGAGCTTCTCACCCTATCTCTAAGGGAGAGCCCCGCCACTCGGCGGAGGAAACTCATTTCGGCCGCTTGTACCCGTGATCTTGTCCTTTCGGTCATGACCCAAAGCTCATGACCATAGGTGAGGATGGGAACGTAGATCGACCGGTAAATCGAGAGCTTTGCCTTCCGGCTCAGCTCCTTCTTCACCACAACGGGTCGATACAGCGTCCGCATTACTGAAGACGCCGCACCGATCCGCCTGTCGATCTCACGATCCACTCTTCCCCCACTCGTGAACAAGACTCCAAGGTACTTGAACTCCTCCACTTGGGGCAAGATCTCCTCCCCAACCCGGAGATGGCACTCCACACTTTTCCGGGAGAGAACCATGGACTCGGACTTGGAGGTGCTGATTCCCATCCCAGTCGCTTCACACTCTGCTGCGAACCGATCCAGTGAGAGCTGAAGATCTTGGCCGGAGGAAGCCATCAGGACCACATCATCTGCAAATAGCAGAGACCTAATCCTGCAGCCACCAAACCGGATCCCCTCAACGCCCTGACTGCGCCTAGAAATTCTGTCCATAAAGGTTATGAACAGAATAGGTGCCAAAGGGCAGCCTTGGTGGAGTCCAACCCTCACTGGAAACGTGTCCGACTTACTGCCGGCAATGCGGACCAAGCTCTGGCACTGATCATACAGAGAGCGAACTGCCACAATAAGACAGTCCGTTACCC
Source organism: Nerophis lumbriciformis (assembly GCF_033978685.3). Classification (NCBI taxonomy): domain Eukaryota; kingdom Metazoa; phylum Chordata; class Actinopteri; order Syngnathiformes; family Syngnathidae; genus Nerophis; species Nerophis lumbriciformis. Next base: position 1,102,732 of record NC_084548.2, read on the forward strand.
CATACTCTCTGAGCACTCCCCACAGGACTTACCGGGTACACGGTCCAATGCCTTCTCCAAGTCCACAAAGCACATGTAGACTGGTTGGGCAAACTCCCATGCACCCTCAAGGACCCTGCCCAGAGTATAGAGCTGGTCCACAGTTCCACGACCAGGACGAAAACCACACTGTTCCTCCTGAATCCGAGGTTCGACTATCCGGCGTAGCCTCCTCTCCAGTACACCTGAATAGACCTTACCGGGAAGGCTGAGGTATTATAGTATTGTTGTGTATTGTAAAGTTGGATTGATTAATAATAATAATTAAAAAAAACTATGAATGTGGAGTTATGTACTTAACAAAAAAAGGTGAAATAACTGCAAACATGTTTTATATTCTAGTTTCTTCAAAATAGCCACCCTTTGCTCTGATTACCGCTTTGCATTCTCTTGATGAGCTTCAAGAGGTAGTCACCTGAAAGGGTTTTCACTTCACAGGTGTCATAGTTTTGATGCCTTCAGTGACAATCTAAAATGTAAATAGTCATGAAAATAAAGAAAATGCATTGAAATGAGAAGGTGTGTCCAAACTTTTGGCCTGTACTGTATATTGAATAAAAGTTGCTCGTCGGCTTGAGGAAGTAACCTGGCGTTAATGACTGTCACTCACCGCTGTCTCACTTACACGTACACGCCCGGATCGCGTACACTCGCTCAAAGGCAGTTCAGGAGAAGCAAGTAACAATTTGCAGTCGTGTTTCAATGACAGTAGCTAAACGATGCCAAATCATTATCATTAGCTGACAACACACCAGGCTTGTGCATGCGTAACCTTAAGCAGCTGCTGAAGGTTGCAAACGAGCCTTCAATGTGTGTCCCTATTGCAGTGGTTCTCTTGTTTTTAGGCCACCACTGAATTTAAGTATTTGTTTATTTATCTGTATGTGTCAAGCCAGTTGTATGTTGACCAGTGCGTAATGGAACAAAATATAACATATTTTCCGGACTATAAGGCGCACTTAATTTTCAAATGTTTTGAAAAATGTGTTGTGTCACTGCTCATGAAGGATGTCAAGCCAAATTTAGATGTGTGCCAGTTTGCGTACAAGCAGGAATGCAGTACTGATGATGCAATCCTTCGCACCTTGCATTTTATCTCCAAGCACCTTGAAAACACAAAAGCTTATGCTAGAATTTTATTTGTTGATTTCAGCTCAGCTTTTAATACAGTGCAAATTCACATACTCTTGGAGAAGCTCAAAGACATGGGTGTAAACTCCACCTTGATCAAATGGTTCCACTCTTTTTTTAACAAACAGAACACAGCAAGTGAAGGTCAACAGAACACTGTCAGACACCAAACACTGCAACACAGGCGTCCCACAGGGTTGCGTTGTATCACCAACACTATTTACATTGTACACCAATGATTGTAGGACTGTGCACCCTAACAATTATATGGTGAAATTTGCGGACGATACCGTGCTCCTAAGCCTTCTACACAAGGATACGGACCCCTCTGTGTACCAAGACGAGATAGACCTATTTATTAGGTGGTGTGACACTAACCATCTTATTTTAAATGTGACCAAGACACAGGAAATGGTTTTGGATCCGAGGAAAGTGACTGACCATGAGCCAGTGGTCATCAAAAATCAGGAAATCACCCAGGTATCCTCATATAAATATTTAGGGGTTCATATTGATAATCTTCTCTGCTGGAAGACACATATTGACAAACTGTGCAATAGACTGCAACAGAGGCTATATTTTTTGCGAAGATTAATATTGTACGGCGTAAGCAGCCACATCATGATGATTTTCTACCGTGCCATTGTAGAGAGCATCATTAGATACGGGATCACCTCATGGTTTGGCAACCTAACCGTTAAGCTAAAAAGCAAATTGGCCGGCATGCATAAAACGGCAATGAAAATCGTAGGGAGGAAAGAATATGAGCCTATACAGAGCATCTATGAGCAGGCAGTTAGGAAAAAAGCTAAGAAAATTATTTCCAACCCACAACATCCACTCTTTCCTGAATATGGAACCCTGCCATCAGGGAGAAGACTCCGGGTCCCACTATGCAAATCTAACCGCCTTAAATTATCATTTGTCCCAGCCTCCATTAAGCTGACCAACAATGTGCAATAGAATTTTAATACATAGGTTAGCACTTTTTTAGCACATAGCACTTCAGCACATAGCACTTTAGAACTAAGCACTTTAGCACACAGCACTTTATCCATGAGCTCTAGTGCAATGCACATTGGCACTTGATCTTTATCTCCATACTGTAGATTTTATGCCTACATCAAAGTGCCACCTATGTCTATCAAGCTCCATGTTCTGATGTTTAAATGTTAGTTGTATGGTTGTGGTTGTGTCTGTGCTTGTGTTTTTGTTCTGTTGTTTTTGGGTATGTTAAGAAAGCAATGATGCACTGTGCCCAAGACAAATTTCCCGGCGGGGACAATAAAGTTGAACATTGAACCTTGACCTTGATAGTGTTAGTGTTGCAAAATTCCGGGAATACTCAAAGTTGGAAACTTTCCATGGGAATTAACGGGAATATATGGGAATTACTGGGACATTAATGGGAATAAACATTGAATGCAGCATGATTATTAGCTAAAACAACCTGATTTAATGCAAATTCAGTAGAATTTCAACCCTAGACTGTGCATTCCTCCATCACATGCACAGATAATTCCCAGCATGCAACACACTACAGCAGGGCTATTGAGGCCACACTGGTATTTGAGCCCACGGACTTCATCCAGTCAGGTAAGTGTTGATGATATTACTGGAGTAAATATATTTGATCTATGGTATTTAAGCAGAGGTGGGTAGAGTAGCCAGAAATTGTACTCAAGTAAGAGTACTGTTACTTTAGAGATTTATTACCGGTACTCAAGTAAAAGTAAGGAGTAGTCACCCAAATATTTACTTGAGTAAAAGTAAAAAGTATGTTGTGAAAAAACTACTCAAGTACTGAGTAACTGATGAGTAACATATACACACACATATCATATATATATATATATATATATATATATATATATATATATATATATATATATATATATATATATATATATACATTCATTGATATATACAGTATATAATTTATATTTATTTATTTTGCCGCTTTTGTTTACATGTTAAAGGTGTTTTAATGAATATACATGCATGTTTAACACATATAGATTCCTTTCTTTCATGAAGACAAGAATATAAGTTGGTGTATTACCTGATTGTGATGACTTGCATTGATTTTAATCAGACAGTAGTGATGATAACATCCACATTTTCAAATGGAGGAGAAAAAAAGTTACTCCTTTCTGTCTAATACCACATGAAAGTGGTTGGTTTTTGGCATCTTATTTATTCAGCTTCCATATTCGTTTTTATACACTTTACAAGAAATACATTGGCGGCAAACTCCGTAGCTTGCTAGCTTGTTTGCGCTGGCTTTCGGAGAGTCTTATTTTGAAAGCGCAGGCGCAATGGAGCGGCACTTTTATTGTGAAGACAGGAACTGTGCAGTCAGTCTTTAGGCTTTTGACGGGATGTACGGTTGAAATAAAAAATTGTCTTTTTTCCTTCACAGTTTTGATTGATTGATTGGAACTTTTATGATTAGATTGCACAGTACAGTACATATTCCGTACAATTGACCACTAAATGGTAACACCCCAATACGTTTTTCAACTTGTTTAAGTCAGGTCATGTGACCACCTGGCTCTGTTTGATTGGTCCAACGTCACCAGTGACTGCATCTGATTGGTGGAACGGAGTGAACGTCACCAGTGACTGTATTTGGTAAAACGCAGGCACTATGAAGGTCTGTCTGACAGACCAAAACAAACAAAGCGTGCATTAACAGATCGATAAAAATTAGTAGCGAGTAGCGAGCTGAATGTAGATAAAAGTAGCGGAGTAAAAGTAGCGTTTCTTCTCTATAAATATACTCAAGTAAAAGTAAGAGTATGTTGCATTAAAACTACTCTTAGAAGTACAATTTATCCCAAAAGTTACTCAAGTAGATGTAACGGAGTAAATGTAGCGCGTTACTACCCACCTCTGTATTTAAGTTTAATGGAGGTGTAATTGCTTGTTACTGTATGACTGTAGACTACTCCAGCAGACTTCCACTCAAGCTAGCTAGCTGTTCCTGTACTTGTTCAATGATTTTGGGGCCATTATCTCTTAACTAGCTAGGTTTATGTACCACCACAGTCTCATAATGAACCGAAAATATTTCTCAGTTAGCCGTGATGCTAATTTTCTCTATGTTAAATCCCATTCATTTATGCTAACAACGTTAGCGATCCGAATTTATCTTTTTTGTGATGTGTAAAGTTCAAGTAGCAAATACTAAATGAAAAGGTGTAGTTTCCTCTGCCTTGTGTTCTGCTAGCCCAGGGGTCGGCAACCTTTACCAGTCAAAGAGCCATTTTGACCAGTTTCACAAATTAAAGATAACAATAGGAGCCACAAAATTCTTTTGAAGTTTAAAATGAAATAACACTGCAAAAGAAGGTTTTTTTTTTTTGCTTTGTGCTATGTATAAACCAGGGGTCTCAGACACGCTGCCCATTCATTAATACGGAATTTGAATGCTGGTGCGGCACGCGGGATTTATATGAGTGGCGCTTGTCAACGTCATGCGTGCCGTGATGGTACAGCATATAGCACCCACTATAACCAGCGTGCCTGATCAGCCACACGTTTTATGGTGCTTCCACTTACCCACGTAGGTGACAGCAAGGCATCAGAATCAGAATCAGAATCAGCTTTATTGTCATTACGCAAGGTAACGAGATTGAGGCCATTCCATACAGTGCAATGTGTGCATGCTAGAAAAACAATGTGCAAATATATAAAAATTAAAAAAATGTAGAAGTGCAATGAATATGGTGTGAATTGAATATATACATGAAAAAACAAAACAAAAACAGGGTGGTTGGTGGAATGGGTTATTGCACCGAAGAGAAGGCAGTTATGAGGGACAATGGGGCAGTCCGTTCAGGATGGTTATGGCCCTGGGGAAGAAGCTGTTCTTTAGCCTGTTTGTTTTGGTTTTAATGCACCTGTAGCGCTTCCCAGAGGGCAGCAGGTGGAACAGGTCAGAGCCAGGGTGGGTGCTGTCCTTGATGATGGCACTGGCTCTGTTGAGGCAGCGGGAGGTGTAGATGTCCGTCAGAGAGGGGAGAGGGCGGCCGATGATCTTCTGAGCCGTCTTGACCACTCTTTGCAGCCTCTCCCTGTCTGCTGCAGTGCAGCTGCCGTACCATACCGTAATACAGTAGGTCAGCAGGCTCTCGATGGACGAGCGGTAGAAGGTCAGCAGCAGGTCAGGCTTCAGGTTGTACTTCCCGAGGACTCTAAGGAAGTGTAGCCGCTGCTGAGCCTTCTTGATGATTGATGTGGTGTTGACTGTCCAGGAGAAGTCATTAGAGATGTGGACTCCAAGGTACCTGAAGGTGTGGACCCTCTCTACACGCTTGCCGTTGATGTAGAGGGGGGCAGGGCCGGTGCTGCTCCTCCTGAAGTCGACGATGATCTCTCTGGTCTTGCTGGTGTTGAGAGCGAGGTTGTTCTCCGAAGACCAGGCCGTCAGCTTCAGGACCTCCTCTCTGCATACTTGGTCAACAACCACACAGGTTACACTGACGGTGGGGGTATAAAAAAAAAACTTTAATAACACTCTTACTAACAATGCGCCACACTGTGAACCCACACCAAACAAGAATGACAAACACATTTCGGGAGAACATCTGCACCGTAACACAACATAAACACAACAGGACAAATACCCAGAATCCCATGCAGCCCTAACTCTTCCGGGCTACATTATACACCCCCGCTACCAAACCCCGCCCACCTCAACCGACGCACAGACGGGGGGGGGGGGGGGGGGGTTGATGTGTGAGGGAGCAGGGTTGGGGTGGGGGCGGGGTTTGGTGGTAGCATAATGTAGCCCGGAAGAGTCAGGGCTGCATGGGATTCTGGGTGTTTGTCCCGTTGTGTTTATGTTGTGTTAAGGTGCAGATGTTCTCCCGAAATGTGTTTGTCATTCTTGTTTGGTTTTGGTTCAAAGTGTGGCGCATTATTAGTAAGAGTGTTAAAGTTGTTTTATATGACCACCGTCAGTGTAACCTGTGTGGCTGTTGACCAAGTATGCCGTTGCTGTCGCGTACGTGTGCAAGCAGAAGATGCTTACTGCATAACAAGGGGATGGGCTGGCAAGCTGTTAATACAGATTGTGGAAGACGCCAAATGCTGTACCATCATGGTACGCCCTTATTATAACTGTAAGGTCAAAAATCGGAAAATATCAATCCCGGGAGTTTCCTGCGAGAGGCGCTGAAATCCGGAAGTCTCCCGGGAAAATCGGGTAGGTCGGCAAGTAACCTGCTGAGCCGCATCAGAGTGATCAAAGAGCCGCATGCGGCTCGCCGACCCCTGGGCTAGCCATTCTGTTGTCATACAAGAATGTAGCTTATAGTTTGATTTAGCATGCTGATTGACTGTTCATTTATTCATCTAGACTATTTCTATTCATTTGTCCATCAGTCAAATATTTTTAAAGACTACTCCAATTGTTTAGCTGACTATTTATATCTGTGTGTGGCATCGCATTAGTGTTTTACAAGACTAAATCAATACAAACAGAATAATGCCACGTACACCATCTGATGTGTGGAGACATTTCACCCCAACCAATGTAGGCGGAAAGGCGGTGTACATTAGCAAATACTGTGCAAAGAGCTACGTCAGGTATGCCACAAAGATGCAGCAGCATATAGACAAGTGCCCAATAATAAATCATTATTGTAATTCCCCATTCATTCCCATGGACGGTGTCCAATTTTGAATAATCAAAAAATGGTCAATATTTCCAAACTTCCCGAGCTTAACTTCCCGTGGTAAATTTCCGGAAAGTTTCCGGAAATTTACCGGAAACTTTCCACCCCTTTCCAACCCTAGTTAGTGTTACCGTTTTAAATTAAAATTAAGGAAAAACCATGACTGGTAACTGCACTTTGGTAAACCCACTGACTGACTGGCGCCAGCTGGCTAGCTTAAATGCTAACAAGAAAACAAAAGCCATTAACGTCTTTCCCAATTAAAAAAACGACGGACGGACGGTTAGTGTTACCGTTTTAAATTAAAAATACAGAAAAACCATGACTGGTAACTGCACTTTGGTAAACCCACTGACTGACTGGCGTCAGCTGGCTAGCTTAAATGCTAACATGAAAACAAAAGCCATTAACGTATTTCCCAATTAAAAAACAACATACCCCTATTTAAATTCATGCAAACACTTTAGTGTCTGAGCAACTAAGATAGTCAGTTGTGCACATTGAACCTACAAGCTGTACTCTTTTAGAACAGAGTGATCGTTCTATAGGAGGAATGTGAGACTGGGGTATTTTCACGGTGCGTTCCAGAACCGCTGAACAGAGTAGGACCTCACAACGCCTGCCACAAATAATAGATAATAATAGATTTTGGTTTGTTTTCTTTCAAATACATCTTTAAGTGCTGCAGTACAACCAATGTTTAAAAAAAACAGATACAATACTAACATTAAAACACTATCAGTGAAGCATTAGAAACACAAAACATGCAAAATAGTGGGTTTTGTAACACGTGTGTCTATTTATTTTAGTTTTAAAAAAATTGGTTAAAAGATGGAGGGTGTGTTCCAACTATCATGGGATCACACTCCTCAGCCTTCCCGGTAAGGTCTATTCAGGTGTACTGGAGAGGAGGCTACGTCGGATAGTCGAACCTCGGATTCAGGAGGAACAGTGTGGTTTTCGTCCTGGTCGTGGAACTGTGGACCAGCTCTATACTCTCGGCAGGGTCCTTGAGGGTGCATGGGAGTTTGCCCAACCAGTCTACATGTGCTTTGTGGACTTGGAGAAGGCATTTGACCGTGTCCCTCGGGAGGTCCTGTGGGGAGTGCTCAGAGAGTATGGGGTATCGGACTGTCTGATTGTGGCTGTCCGCTCCCTGTAAGATCAGTGTCAGAGCTTGGTCCGCATTGCCGGCAGTAAGTCGGACACGTTTCCAGTGAGGGTTGGACTCCGCCAAGGCTGCCCTTTGTCACCGATTCTGTTCATAACTTTTATGGACAGAATTTCTAGGCGCAGTCAAGGCGTTGAGGGGATCCGGTTTGGTGGCTGCAGGATTAGGTCTCTGCTTTTTGCAGATGATGTGGTCCTGATGGCTTCATCTGGCCAGGATCTTCAGCTCTCGTTGGATCGGTTCGCAGCCGAGTGTGAAGCGACTGGGATGAGAATCGGCACCTCCAAGTCCGAGACCATGGTTCTCGCCCGGAAAAGGGTGGAGTGCCATCTCCGGGTTGGGGAGGAGACCCTGCCCCAAGTGGAGGAGTTCAAGTACCTAGGAGTCTTGTTCACGAGTGAGGGAAAAGTGGATCGTGAGATCGACAGGCGGATCGGTGCGGCATCTTCAGTAATGCGGACGCTGTATCGATCCGTTGTGGTGAAGAAGGAGCTGAGCCGGAAGGCAAAGCTCTCAATTTACCGGTCGATCTACGTTCCCATCCTTACCTATGGTCATGAGCTTTGGGTTATGACCGAAAGGACAAGATCATGGGTACAGGCGGCCGGAATGAGTTTCCTCCGCCAGGTGGCGGGGCTCTCCCTTAGAGATAGGGTGAGAAGCTCTGCTATCCGAGGGGAGCTCAAAGTAAAGCCACTGCTCCTCCACATCGAGAGGAGCCAGATGAGGGGGTTCGGGCATCTGGTCAGGATGCCACCCGAACGCCTCCCTCGGGAGGTGTTTAGGGCACGTCCAACCGGTAGGAGGCCACGGGGAAGACCCAGGACACGTTGGGAAGACTATGTCTCCCGGCTGGCCTGGGAACGCCTCGGGATCCCCCGGGAAGAGCTGGACGAAGTGGCTGGGGAGAGGAAAGTCTGGGCTTCCCTGCTTAGGCTGCTGCCCCCGCGACCCGACCTCGGATAAGCGGAAGAAGATGGATGGATGGATGGTTAAAAGATTTTTAGTGTGTCTATAAGTACTTTTTTGAGCACATACAACAATATCGCGATTATGATAGCTGTGATCATTTTGGTCACGATAACCGTGATATGAAATGTTCATATCATTACATAGTCTTGCTGACATGGAAATTCTTGCATCAAGGCTCAATTTTGGCCAATACACTTTTTTAGTACACTTCTAAGACCGTGTACTTTTAACAACCTTGATCTGGCTGTGGTAACACCACACACACACGCGCACACAATGAAATAAAGGACATTTCATTGAAAGGAAACCTTTTTATTTGTTGCTATTACCTTTTTTTGGTTTGTGGACGCAAAGAAAAACCACAGGGAGGAAACATTAGCATGGGTATGGTTTCTCTCTCTTGAAGGTAAAGGAGGAAGTGGTCAGGCTGTAAATGAGAGACTGGAACAACCGCAGATATGCTATTAGTAGTGAGCGCTCTAAACATAACAATAACAGAAGATTACCTTCTAACTGTTCTTCATTACTGTGCCAGACTATAGCACAACAAGTAAATAAAATATTTTACACTTAACTTCATGATGTTCAGAGGACATGTTTGAGTGTGTGAGTGGGAAGCCTGTCCACACATGCAATTTATAAAGCCTTTCATGAATGTTGCAAAGAATAAATCAGCACTAAAGGAAGTTGGAAACCCCATTATTTGTATACTGCTTTATTGCATTCACATGTGACTGCTAAATCCTTTATGAACAGGCTCTAATGGGTTCCTTATGGGAAGTAGTTTTGCGCGGTCGCGATGTAAACGTAGCGAGCGTTGTGGCCGACGGGATTAGGTCTGGTTTCAAAGACCGCCCGCCATAAGGCGCTTGGGAGGGATCAGCTCAAATCGCGGCTCACCTAACCGTTTAAGTGGAGGCCTTCTGGAATCTTCAAGCTTTCACCGGACGCAGCGCAGATGTGAACAATGCTAAAGACTTAGGCTAAATCTAAGTGCTTCAGTTTGATGTTGCGTTCCCACGAGGCCAAGAATGCGTTCGCCACAAAAAACCTCCGGCGTGCTCAACGGGATACACACGACTGTTGTCTCTGCTCAGAGAAGTTGACTTTTCATGCGAAATCATTTTCATTTTAATGCCTTTCTCCATAGACCTTTAGTTTGCTGGGAGGAATGCCTTGAAATATTTGGTACAACAATGGCAACACTGAAAAAAACAGTTTGTTTACCAATGCTGTGTTTGGAACAATCACACCCTGCCTATGAATGTGATTGACTGAGCAACAACACAGGTGTAGAGAGGTGCGGCCACGCTCTCTAGGAATGTTTATTAGCTCCCCTTTTATCTCTAAGAATAACTTTGGAAATACACACCCATTCTTTTTTCTTTAACAGGGACATTAAGGCATAAAGGGGAACTGCACTTTTTTGGAATGTTGCCCATAGGGCTGGGTGATGTATCGAATATACTCTATATATCACGGGCAGAGGTGGGTAGAGGAGCCAGAAATTGTACTCAAGTAAGAGTACTGTTACTTTAGAGATTTATTACTCCAAGTAAAAGTAAGGAGTAGTCACCCAAATATTTACTTGAGTAAAAGTAAAAAGTATGTTGTGAAAAAACTACTCAAGTACTGAGTAACTGATGAGTAACATACACACACATATCATATATATATATATATATATATATATATATATATATATACACACACATATACATATATATACATATATATATATATATATATATATACACACACACACACATATATATATATATATACACACACACACACACACACATATATATATATATATATATATATATATATATATATATATATATATATTTCAACCTGAGAAATAACAGCTACCAACCATTCACGAAACCCAACACAACACTCCAATACGTGCACCATGACAGCAACCATCCACCCACCACCACGAAAAGAATACCTACCGGAATCAATAAAAGGCTATCGATGCTGTCATCTAGCAAAGCTGAATTTGACCAAGCAACCCCCCCGTACCAAAAAGCCCTTGATGAAAGCGGATACAATTTCACCCTCACCTATGAAACCAGCCAAAAAAGAACAGAAAACGAAACGGCATCATCTGGTACAACCCCCCATACAGCAAAAACGTCTCAACGAACATTGGACACAAATTCCTCAACCTGATTGACAAACACTTTCCCAAAGACAACAACCTAAGAAAAGTATTCAACAAGAACAACATCAAATTGAGCTACAGCTGCATGAACAATATACGACAAATCATCTCAAACCACAACAAAACAATTGCAAATGAGCCGTCGACCCCCAGTCAGAACGACTCCAAAACCAACAAAGCATGTAACTGTCGAAAGAAACCTGATTGCCCCCTCAACGGGGAATGCTTACAAACATCAGTTGTCTACCAATCTAAGGTAATACGCAAGGACATTAACACATCCGACACATATGTAGGATTAACCGAGGGTGAATTCAAAACCAGATGGAACAACCACAAGGCTTCTTTCAGGAACAAAAACCTGCGAAATACCACAGAACTCAGCAAACACATTTGGGACCTCAAAGACAATAATGTTGAATATTCAATAACATGGCAAATTCTTGCATCCAGCACACCTTACAATAGTGGTAATAAAAGATGCAACCTATGCTTGAAAGAGAAACTGTTTATTATCTACCGTCCAGACCTGTCATCCCTCAACAAGCGCAGCGAAATTGTAACAACATGCCGCCATAGACGGAAACACCTCCTAGGTAACACATGAACCAATCACCACGCCCCTAGGCCAGCCTGTACCCACCCACTCTGTGCCCTATATAAACCATGGTATGCGAATGCTCCCATTAAAATCTCCTGACGATTGAGGGTACCCCCCTCATGAAACAGGCCTGTAGAGATGAAATAGTCTTGTGATTTTTTTTTCCCCACACATACATATATTGCGCTCTACTACGGTATCGAGCACTATTTTTTGGATAACCTTATTAAGACATATATATATATATATATATATATATATATATATATATATATATATATATATATATATATATATACATACACACACATATATATATATATATACATACATATATATATATATACATACATTGATATATACAGTATATAATTTATATTTATTTATTTTGCCGTTTTTGTTTACATGTTAAAGGTGTTTTAATGAATATACATGCATGTTTAACACATATAGATTCCTTTCTTTCATGAAGACAAGAATATAAGTTGGTGTATTACCTGATTCTGATGACTTGCATTGATTGTAATCGGACAGTAGTGCTGATAAGATCCACGTTTTCAAATGGAGGAGAAAAAAAGTTCCTCCTTTCTGTCTAATACCACATGAAAGTGGTTGGTTTTTGGCATCTTATTTGTCCAGCTTCCATATTCGTTTCTATACACTTTACAAGAAATACATTGGCGGCAAACTCCGTGGCTTGCTAGCTTGTTTGCGCTGGCTTTCGGAGAGTCTTATTTTGAAAGCGCAGGCGCGATGTAGCGGCACTTTTATTGTGAAGACAGGAACTGTGCAGTCAGTCTTTAGGCTTTTGACGGGATGTACGGTTGAAATAAAAACGTGTCTTTTGTCCTTCACACTTTTGATTGATTGATTGGAACTTTTATTAGTAGATTGCACAGTTCAGTACATATTCCGTACAATTGACCACTAAATGGTAACACCCGAATAAGTTTTTCAACTTGTTTAAGTCAGGTCATGTGACCCCTGGCTCTGTTTGATTGGTCCAACGTCACCAGTGACTGCATCTGATTGGTGGAACGGAGTGAACGTCACCAGTGACTGTATTTGTTGAAACGCAGGCACTATGAAGGTCTGTCTGACAGACCAAAACAAACAAAGCGTGCATTAACAGATCGATAAAAATTAGTAGCGAGTAGCGAGCTGAATGTAGATTAAAGTAGCGGAGTAAAAGTAGCGTTTCTTCTCTATAAATATACTCAAGTAAAAGTAAAAGTATGATGCATTAAAACTACTCTTAGAAGTACAATTTATCCCAAAAGTTACTCAAGTAGATGTAACGTAGTAAATGTAGCGCGTTACTACCCACCTCTGTTCACGGGTTATGCGAGAGAAAGAAGGTGCCAATCTGTTAACAAATGAAGGAAGAATTAATTCCCAAGAATAACAGCAGGGGGTCCATCGTCTGGTGGTGGTTTGGCCTCAAGTGGGAAGACGTCGAACAGACAACCGTAATATGTCAAGTATGCGGCAAAAGTGTTGCTACAAAAAGTAGCGGCACTGCTAATTTGTAGCATCATTTGAAAAGTCAACCGCTAGAGAATGAAGAGTGCTTGAAACTCCGCATGTCAACATCTCCGGCTGGTGCCGCACCCACAAAATGCCAAAGCAACCATTTCCACATCAACACCGTATGAAAAACTAGTCAACAACAGAAGGAGATAACGTCCGCAGGAACCTACCACATGAAGGGCATACACTATTTGATTTACTATTATGCTTTAAAAAGAGCCGCATGAACTATGACATGAGCAGCGCATGAAATGAACACGAGCATGAAACTATCGTCAAGAACTATGAAACCAACAATGTCGTCAGGCAGACTAACTGCCAAAGACAGGCTTCAATAATAATATCATGATTAGAACAGGTGCGTGCATAAGGCAGGTGAAACTAATGAGTAGTCACGGAAACCAAAACAAACAAGATTGTACAAAAACCGGAACACTTGGATTCCAAAAACCAACAGAACATAACCAAACAAAACATGATCTGGACCACAGATCATGACAACCTGTACTTTTCAGAGTACCGTATTTTCCGCACCATAAGGCGCCCTGGGTTATAAGCCGCGCCTTCAATGAACGGCATATTTCAAAACTTTGTCCACCTATAAGCCGCCCCGTGTTATAAGCCGCATCTAACTGCGCTAAAGGAATGTCAAAAAAACAGTCAGATAGGTCAGTCAAACTTTAATAATATATTAAAAACCAGCGTGATGTGGGCGCGCATGGAGTCGTATATCAACATGGACGGAGCTGCGTGAAAAAAGCCACCCGGCCTCTTCGCGTAAACTTACCTTAACCACTCGCTCATCTTTTCTTCATCCATCCATCCCTTCGAGTTAGCTTTTATGATGACGCCGGCTGGAAAGGTCTCTTTTGGCAAGGTCTTCCTTTTGAATATCACCATGGGTGGAAGTTTCTGGCCATTAGCATGGCAAGCTAGAACCACAGTGAAGGATGACTTCTCATTCCCTGTGGTGCGAATATTCACCGTACGTGCTCCCGTTGTATCCACAGTGCGGTTCACAGGAATATCAAAAGTCAGTGGAACCTCGTCCATGTTGATGATGTTCTCTGGCCGGATCTTTTTTTCAGCTATCTTGTTTTTACAATATGCACGGAAAGTAGCCAGCTTTTCTTGAAAGTCTTTAGGCAGTTGCTGTGAAATAGTAGTCCGTGTGCGGATGGAGAGAGTGCGTCTTTTCATGAACCGGATCCCTGTCGCTTAGTAGGAGCCATTTTGTGGTCTTTACAGATGTAAACACACAAAGGAAATGAAACGTACGGTAATATCCGCGCGCTTCTTCTTCTTCTACGCGGGCGGGTGGTTGCTTACAGTAGAAGAAGAAGCGCTTCCTGTTCTATGGGGGCGGGTGCTTACCTTGGCGGTTGCTTGCGTAGAAGAAGAAGCACTTCCTCTTCTACGGGGAAAAAAGATGGCGGCTGTTTACCGTAGTTGCGAGACCGAAACTTTATGAAAATGAATCTTAATATTAATCCATATATAAAGCGCACCGGGTTATAAGGCGCACTGTCAGCTTTTGAGAAAATTTGTGGTTTTTAGGTGCGCCTTATAGTGCGGAAAATACGGTATAGTACCGTTTTTTATTTGTTAGTATCGCGATACTATCTTAGTACTGGTATACCGTACAACCCTAATTCACACACTTACCTGGGTTGATATACGCTATTATAATATTAGAACTATAGCCTTCTCCTGGTTTTGCCAATCACTTTAAAATGGTAACCATTCTCACCTGAGTCGATACAGCACATTTCTGCGGTGAAAAACACTCACAAATGAGTTTCCGCCAGTGTCTCTGGCACTCTACTCTTTGTGTCAATGTGTTGAGGCCCGGTGTAAGGGAGCGTTCTGCTGGCAGTAAAGCCTTCTTCCTGCACAAACACACACACTCCCTCCCTGCTTCATTCCTCATCTTCTCTTTCCTGGTCCTAGAGAGAGAGAGAGAGAGAGAGAGAGACGAGCCCACCGAGGGGATTGGTTGTAATACAGCAAGCCCCCCCACATGGATCTCCTCCCATCACTTCCTGGGACAATTAGCCACCCACAAGGGTTGCTGATGACTGACCCTTCACACACACACACACACACACACACACACACACACACACACACACACACACACACACCACTATGTTGCATAGAACAGCAGTCCCCAACTTTTTGGGCACATTAATTTGCACCTCTGAAGGACCACTGAGTAGGCGGGCTTCTAACATAATTGTCATGTACCAATGTATAAAACAAAGAAAATGATCATTTCCAATGTAATTTCTAACATAATTGTCAAGTACCAATGTATAAAACAAAGAAAATGATCATTTCCAATATAATTTCTAACATAATTGTCATGTACCAATGTATAAAACAAAGAAAATGATCATTTCCAATGTAATTTCTAACATAATTGTCATGTACCAATGTATAAAACAAAGAAAATGATCATTTCCAATGTAATTTCTAACATAATTGTCATGTACCAATGTATAAAACAAAGACAATTATAATTTCCAATGTAATTTCTAACATAATTGTCATGTACCAATGTATAAAACAAAGAAAATGATCATTTCCAATGTAATTTCTAACATAATTGTCATGTACCAATGTATAAAACAAAGAAAATGATCATTTCCAATCTAATTTCTAACATAATTGTCATGTACCAATGTATAAAACAAAGAAAATGATCATTTCCAATGTAATTTCTAACATAATTGTCATGTACCAATGTATAAAACAAAGACAATTATAATTTCCAATGTATAAAACAAAGACAATTATAATTTCCAATGTAATTTCTAACATAATTGTCATGTACCAATGTATAAAACAAAGAAAATTATCATTTCCAATGTCATTTCTAACACAATTGTCAAGTACCAATGTATAAAACAAAGAAAATGATCATTTCCAATGTCATTTCTAACATAATTGTCATGTACCAATGTATAAAACAAAGAAAATGATCATTTCCAATCTAATTTCTAACATAATTGTCATGTACCAATGTATAAAACAAAGAAAATGATCATTTCCAATGTAATTTCTAACATAATTGTCATGTACCAATGTATAAAACAAAGGAAATTATAATTTCTAATGTAATTTCTAACATAATTGTCAAGTACCAATGTATAAAACAAAGAAAACGATCATTTCCAATGTAATTTCTAACATAATTGTCATGTACCAATGTATAAAACAAAGAAAATTATAATTTCCAATGTAATTTCTAACATAATTGTCAAGTACCAATGTATAAAACAAAGAAAATGATCATTTCCAATGTAATTTCTAACATAATTGTCATGTACCAATGTATAAAACAAAGACAATTATAATTTCCAATGTATAAAACAAAGACAATTATAATTTCCAATGTAATTTCTAACATAATTGTCATGTACCAATGTATAAAACAAAGACAATACCCCACAGATTTTCTATGGGGCTAAGGTCAGGGGAGTTGGCGGGCCAATTTAGAACAGAAATACCATGGTCCGTAAACCAGGCACGGGTAGATTTTGCGCTGTGTGCAGGCGCCAAGTCCTGTTGGAACTTGAAATCTCCATCTCCATAGAGCAGGTCAGCAGCAGGAAGCATGAAGTGCTCTAAAACTTGCTGGTAGACTGCTGCGTTGACCCTGGATCTCAGGAAACAGAGTGGACCGACACCAGCAGATGACATGGCACCCCAAACCATCACCCAACCATGCAAATTTTGCATTTCCTTTGGAAATCGAGGTCCCAGAGTCTGGAGGAAGACAGGAGAGGCACAGGATCCACGTTGCCTGAAGTCTAGTGTAAAGTTTCCACCATCAGTGATGGTTTGGGGTGCCATGTCATCTGCTGGTGTCGGTCCACTCTGTTTCCTGAGATCCAGGGTCAACGCAGCCGTCTACCAGCAAGTTTTAGAGCACTTCATGCTTCCTGCTGCTGACCTGCTCTATGGAGATGGAGATTTCAAGTTCCAACAGGACTTGGCGCCTGCACACAGCGCAAAATCTACCCGTGCCTGGTTTACGGACCATGGTATTTCTGTTCTAAATTGGCCCGCCAACTCCCCTGACCTTAGCCCCATAGAAAATCTGTGGGGTATTGTGAAAAGGAAGATGCAGAATGCCAGACCCAAAAACGCAGAAGAGTTGAAGGCCACTATCAGAGCAACCTGGGCTCTCATAACACCTGAGCAGTGCCAGAAACTCATCGACTCCATGCCACGCCGCATTAACGCAGTAATTGAGGCAAAAGGAGCTCCAACCAAGTATTGAGTATTGTACATGCTCATATTTTTCATTTTCATACTTTTCAGTTGGCCAACATTTCTAAAAATCCCTTTTTTGTATTAGCCTTAAGTAATATTCTAATTTTGTGACACACGGAATTTTGGATTTTCATTTGTTGCCACTTCAAATCATCAAAATTAAATGAAATAAACATTTGAATGCATCAGTCTGTGTGCAATGAATAAATATAATGTACAAGTTACACCTTTTGAATGCAATTACTGAAATAAATCAAGTTTTTCAAAATATTCTAATTTACTGGCTTTTACCTGTATATATGTGTGTGTGTGTATGTATATATATATATATATATATATATATATATATATATATATATATATATGATATGTGTGTGTATGTTACTCATCAGTTACTCAGTACTTGAGTAGTTTTTTCACAACATACTTTTTACTTTTACTCAAGTAAATATTTGGGTGACTACTCCTTACTTTTACTTGAGTAATAAATCTCTAAAGTAACAGTACTCTTACTTGAGTACAATTTCTGGCTACTCTACCCACCTCTGGAAATGATTAACACATTAGCGTAAAATATCAAATAATATTATTGATCTCATTCACGTAAGAGACTAGACGTATAAGATTTCATGGGGTTTAGCGATTAGGAGTGACAGATTGTTTGGTAAACGTATAGCATGTTCTATATGTTATAGTTATTTGAATGACTCTTATGTTATGTATGTTACGTATGTATATATGTATGTTACGTTAACATACCAGGCACGTTCTCAGTTGGTTATTTATGCCTCATATAACGTACACTTATTCAGCCTGTTGTTCACTATTCTTTATTTATTTTAAATTGCCTTTCAAATGTCTATTCTTGGTGTTGGCTTTTATCAAATAAATTTCACCAAAAAATGCGACTTATATATGATTTTTCCTTCTTTATTATACATTTTCGGCAGGTGCGACTTATACTCCGGAGCGACTTATACTCCGAAAAATACGGTACGTCTTGTACAAGTGAAGAATTGACAATAAAGCTGACTTTGACTTTGTAATGTGTCGGCTGGGATTAAATAGCATCATAATAAACTCGCCATGATATCTTCTATTACAGCTCAAAGTGCAAGAAACCTTATAAACATAATAAAGATCGGAGATCAAATTGAGGGCAACTGCACTTCCTTGTTAAAGGTTTTGCACCTACAGCATAATGCATATATATTCATAGTATGGGGGGTACATTTTGATTATTTTTTTATTTAGTAAAAAAAATTGCATATGTAAATATGTTTAAAGATGAAACTTATTGTCAGCTGACAAAGGGTACTATTAGTAGTTATTTCAGGGGTGCCAAAGTGCAACCAGGGGCCACTTGTGCATGTACAGGTTTTGTTGGCTCGCAAAACCAAAACAACAACAGCAAAAATGTAAGAAAAATGAGCACAAAGACATAGCTGAATGTTTGATACTACTAATAATACAATGTTTCACTTATGGCAAAAGCTGGCACAATTGTTGATATTTGTCTGTGTCAAAATATGCCATACATACTTTTGACTTTTCACATTTTTCATGACATTTTCAGCTCTTTTGTCATTACATAGTTTTTTTTGCTCTTTTTTTTCTTACATTTTTACCGTTTTATTTTTCCCAAAAACATGTTGGGACAAGCGGTAGGAAATGGATGGATGGATGTTGCGCATACTTGCCAACCCTCCCGGATTTTCCGGGAGACTCCCGAAATTCAGCGCCTCTCTCGAAAAACTCCCGGGACAAATTTTCTCCCGAAAATCTCCCGAAATCCATGCGGAGCTGGAGGCCACGCCCCCTCCAGCTCCATGCGGACCTGAGTCCGCTTTCCCACAATATAAAGAACGTCTACAGTAAAGCAGTCCGTCTGCCGTAAACAGCAATGTTGTGACACTCTTAAACAGGACAATACTGCCATCTAGTGCATTTGATGAAAGCACTTTTGTGCGTGCCACACAGCAATGCATCATCAGAGAGGGTGTTCAGCATGGTTAGAAAGATAGTGACAGAGAATAGAACAAGGATGGACAATTCAACCCTTAACTCAACAATGAGTAGATGAGTGTAATGTGTGTGTATATGTGTAAATAAATGAACACTGAAATTCAAGTATTTCTTTTATTTTTATGTATATATATATATATATATATCCATCCATCCATTTCCTACTGCTTATTCCCTTTGGGGTCGTGGGGATATATATATATATATATATATATATATATATGAAATACTTGACTTGGTGAATTCTAGCTGTAAATATACTCCTCCCCTCTTAACCACGCCCCCAACCACGCCCCCGCCCCCACACCCACCCCCCACCTCCCGAAATTGGAGGTCTCAAGGTTGGCAAGTATGATGTTGCGGGGCCAACAAAACTCGAACTACGGGCACTCTGGCCGTACTTTGGACACGGTGATCTACAGCTTTTAATTGGGTTGAAGGCAGTAAAAGTGGCCACTTTCTATAGCAGTGTTTTTCAACCTTTTTTGAGCCAAGGCACATTTTTTGCCTTGATAAAATCCGGAGGTACACCACCAGCAGAAATCATTAAAAAACAAAACTCAGTTGAAGTTTTGCTTTTTTCCTGTGTTTGGTGTTTTAGTTCTTGTCTTACGCTCCTATTTTGGTGGCTTTTTCTCTATTTTTGGTATTTTCCTCTAGCAGTTTCATGTCTTCCTTTGAGCGATATTTCCCGCATCTACTTTGTTTTAGCGATCAAGACTATTTTAGTTGTTTTTATCCTTCTTTGTGGAGACATTGTTGATTGTCATGTCATGTTGTGGACGCCGTCTTTGCTCCACAGTAAGTCTTTGCTGTCGTCCAGCGTTCTGTTTTTGTTTACTTTGTAGCCAGTTCAGTTTTAGTTTCGTTCCGCCTCTCCTTCCCTAAGCTCAATCAATCAATCAATCAATCAATGTTTATTTATATAGCCCTAAATCACAAGTGTCTCAAAGGGCTGCACAAGCCACAACGACATCCTCGGTACAAAGCCCACATAAGGGCAAGGAAAAACTCACCCCAGTGGGACGTCGATGTGAATGACTATGAGAAACCTTGGAGAGGACCGCATATGTGGGTAACCCCCCCCCCCCCCCCCCCCCCCCCTCTAGGGGAGACCGAAAGCAATGGATGTCGAGTGGGTCTGACATAATATTGTGAGAGTCCAGTCCATAGTGGATCCAAAATAATAAAGTACCAATGATTGTCACACACACACTAGGTGTGGCGAAATTATTCTCTGCATTTGACCCATCACCCTTGATCACCCCCTGGGAGGTGAGGGGAGCAGTGGGCAGCAGCGGTGGCCGCGCCCGGGAATCATTTTTGGTGATTCAACCCCCAATTCCAACCCTTGATACTGAGTGCCAAGCAGGGAGGTAATGGGTCCCATTTTTATAGTTTTTGGTATGACTCGGCCGGGGTTTGAACCCACAACCTACCGATCTCAGGGCGGACACTCTAACCACTAGGCCACTGAGTAGGTTCATAGTAAGAGTCCAGTCCATAGTGGATCCAACATAATAGTGAGAGTCCAGTCCATAGTGGATCTAACATAATAGTGAGAGTCCAGTCCATAGTGGATCTAACATAATAGTGTGAGAGTCCAGTCCATAGTGGATCTAACATAATAGTGTGAGAGTCCAGTCCATAGTGGATCCAACATAATAGTGAGAGTCCAGTCCATAGTGGGGTCAGCAGGACACCATCCCGAGCGGAGACGGGTCAGCATCGCAGAGATGTTCCCAGCCGATGCACAGGCGAGCGGTCCACCCCGGGTCCCGACTCTGGACAGCCAGCACTTCATCCATGGCCACCGGACCTGTGACCCCCCCCCCCCCCCCCCCCCCTCCACAAGGAACAGGGGAGCAGAGGAGAAAAGAAAAGAAACGGCAGATCAACTGGTCTAACAGGGGGGCTATTTAAAGGCTAGAGTATACAAATGAGTTTTAAGATGGGACTTAAATGCTTCTACTGAGGTAGCATCTCTAATTGTTACCGGGAGGGCATTCCATAGTACTGGAGCCCGAATAGAAAGCTTCAATATCTTTTCTTAGGGGCACTCACCTTTTTGTTTATTTTTGGTTTAAGCATTAGACACCTTTTTACCTGCACACTTTCTTACTGTTCTATGGTCTCTGGCAACCAATCAAACCCTCCGCACTGCTGCTATGATGATTAACAATAGCAGTGTCCTTGTTAGACCCTCCAGTCAGTCATGTCGAAACACTTATTTTCCTGTGAAATCGAACTCTTGTACTCCTGGACTGTTGCACACAGAATAGTGAACATGTGTCAAAACAAGCACCCCTCCTGTGTTGCCTAGGCTGTTATATTTCGGACGAATATACCACAGGGTGGCGCTAAGTCAGATGGACTTGAATTTCTCACACAGCTCAATGTGGTCTACTGGTTGTTCTAGCTGAATTACCACCAAATGTGGTACAAACCTCAAGGGGACTGAGGAACACAAGTCTGTGAAATTCGAACTTGATTGTTTAAAAAAACTTAAGCAAAAATGTTTTTGCTTAAATTGGCCATGAATCATTGACCATTTGTCAGACTATCATTTTTTTATTTATATACCAGGATGTCTTCCAAAGTCTTTTGAGAACAAATTTATGGACAAATGTCCCTTTTCCGTGGTCTCTGGCGACCAATCAAATCATCTAGAAGAGTTAACCATGTTCTGTTGGACACGTGTTGACCCAAGTCGTCCTTGCCCGGTCCTTAATTGTCGGACATGTTCTGTTTAATAATTAACACATTTTCCTCTTTCACATTTGATAAATCGGTCACTTGACCTGTTCAAAGCGAAAGGGTTTGTGTGCGTCTTTCTGGATGCTTTGTGTGAGAGCCAGAGAGGGACGGGCAAGCATGTCTTCCTTTATGGACTTAAACAATAACACATTTCGTCTTTCTGATTCACACTTGGATGTTATCACATTGTTTTACACCCGTCTGCAGTATGTCTCTGGGACTTTATGAAGCGTGCACTCTTCTTTTCGCTCTCCTCAAAACAAACCCTCGACCGAACAAAAATTCCAATAACGTCGTAGGCATTTGTTAGAAATAAGAATACATTTTAAATGTCCGCCTTTTATTTTGGTTAGCTTAGAGTTTGTTGTCTTTGTGCAACATCTGTGTAAAAGTCAAAGCTGCGCTTTGTTGACACAAACTGGTGAAATGCTGCCCTTATTCGATAATTGAGATTACTGTAGGCAAAGTATTGTAGTGTGCAGACAAAAGTGATGACTCTTAAACTGAGATTACTGTTTGTTCCCTTTTAAACATCTGGCAAAATAGCGGATTGGAAGTCTTGAGGTTTTTACTAAGCCCGACTGGGAATACAACATTTTGCATCTGTAGCTTTAATGCTAATATTCTGTGATTGTCCAAGACAGAATCCTCAATGACTTGATCTACTTTTCACTCCTGCTGGCCCCACTATGGACTGGACTCTCGCACTATTATGTTAGGTCCACTATGGACTGGACTCTCGCACTATTATGTTAGATCCACTATGGACTGGACACTCACACTATTATGTTAGATCCACTATGGACTGGACACTCACACTATTATGTTAGATCCACTATGGACTGGACTCTCTCACTATTATGTTAGATCCACTATGGACTGGACTCTCGCACTATTATGTTAGATCCACTATGGACTGGATTCTCACTATTATGTTAGATCCACTATGGACTGGACTCTCACACTATTATGTTAGATCCACTATGGACTGGACTCTCACTATTATGTTAGATCCACTATGGACTGGACTCTCACTATTATGTTAGATCCACTATGGACTGGACTCTCACTATTATGTTAGATCCACTATGGACTGGACTCTCACTATTATGTTAGATCCACTATGGACTGGACTCTCACTATTATGTTCGATCCACTATGGACTGGACTCTCACACTATTATGTTAGATCCACTATGGACTGGATTCTCACTATTATGTTAGATCCACTATGGACTGGACACTCACACTATTATGTTAGATCCACTATGGACTGGACTCTCACTATTATGTTAGATCCACTATGGACTGGACTCTCACTATTATGTTAGATCCACTATGGACTGGACACTCACACTATTAAGTTTGATCCACTATGGACTGGACTCTCACTATTATGTTAGATCCACTATGGACTGGACTCTTACTATTATGTTAAATCCACTATGGACTGGACTCTCACACTATTATGTTAGATCCACTATGGACTGGACTCTCACACTATTATGTTAGATCCACTATGGACTGGATTCTCACTATTATGTTAGATCCACTATGGACTGGACACTCACACTATTGTGTTAGATCCACTATGGACTGGACTCTCACACTATTATGTTAGATCCACTATGGACTGGTCTCACACTATTATGTTAGATCCACTATGGACTGGACTTTCACACTATTATGTTAGATCCACTATGGACTGGACTTTCACAATATAATGCTAGATCCACTATGGACTGGACTCTCACTATTATGTTAGATCCACTATGGACTGGACTCTCACTATTATGTTAGATCCACTATGGACTGGACTCTCACTATTATGTTAGATCCACTATGGACTGGACACTCACACTATTAAGTTTGATCCACTATGGACTGGACTCTCACTATTATGTTAGATCCACTATGGACTGGACTCTTACTATTATGTTAAATCCACTATGGACTGGACTCTCACACTATTATGTTAGATCCACTATGGACTGGACTCTCACACTATTATGTTAGATCCACTATGGACTGGATTCTCACTATTATGTTAGATCCACTATGGACTGGACACTCACACTATTGTGTTAGATCCACTATGGACTGGACTCTCACACTATTATGTTAGATCCACTATGGACTGGTCTCACACTATTATGTTAGATCCACTATGGACTGGACTTTCACACTATTATGTTAGATCCACTATGGACTGGACTTTCACAATATAATGCTAGATCCACTATGGACTGGACTTTCACAATATAATGCTAGATCCACTATGGACTAGAGTTCCACAACTCCCACATTTTTTATCCGATTCAAACCATTCCAACTTCTACATATTCACCCTGTTCAGAAATTGTGTACTTTACATGCTTTTATTTATTGTGTTTATTGATTAAACTTTAAACTTGGGACCTACCGCGGCCCGGATTTTGGACGCTGGGGGGGCCGTAGTTTGGGGACCCCTGCTCAAGACCATGTTTACCTGTTGACATTGCTCAGCCCGGAAGACTCGATGGCCTTGGAAGCAGCGGAGAAGTCAAGATAACACGACTGCGGCTCCAAGTGTGAAGAAGATCCGTGCAGAAGGTAGATGATAACATAATTATTGTCATCATCCACCGCCTCAAGTCATTTGCTGCTTCCTTCTTTATCCTCCGATGACCGAGAGACACGCCACAGAATGTATTGTGGGTCTGTAGCTTTAATGCTAATGAGCTGTGTTTGTCCACGCCTGTACAATAGAATGTGTGGCTCCAAGACGCGCTATATTTCACTGCAATCTGGCGCCCTAGGCAAGATTTTAGGTGGCGCCCCCCCACATCGGCAGTGAAGTGTATATACTCACAAGAACCCGAATAGCTTTGTCTTTGACCTTTTTTTTTTTACTTACCGTATTTTCCGCACCATAAGGCGCCCTGGGTTATAAGCCGCGCCTTCAATGAACGGCATATTTCAAAACTTTGTCCACCTATAAGCCGCCCCGTGTTATAAGCCGCATCTAACTGCGCTAAAGGAATGTCAAAAAAACAGTCAGATAGGTCAGTCAAACTTTAATAATATATTAAAAACCAGCGTTCTAACAACTCTGTCCCAAAATGTACGCAAATGTGCAATCACAAACATAGTCAAATTCAAAACAGTGCAGAGCAATAGCAACATAATGTTGCTCGAACGTTAATGTCACAACACACAAAATAAACATAACGCTCACTTTCTGAAGTTATTCTTCATTCATAAATCCCTCGAATTCTTCTCCTTCGGTGTCCGAATTGAAAAGTTGGGCAAATGTGGGATCCAAAATGGCCGGCTCCGTCTCGTCGAAGTAATCGGAGTCAGTGTCACTGTTGTCCAGCAGTTCTGTGAATCCTGCCTTCCGGAAAGCTCGGACCACAGTTGTGACCGAAATATCTGCCCAGGCATTTACGATCCACTGGCAGATGGCAATACTATCTTACCGATTGTATTGTACCATATGTCCCGGCAAGAAATCTGCGTTCAAAGAACTCCGGCTTATTAGTGATTCCCAGAGCCCAAAAAAAATCTGCGGGCTGTAGAGCGTTTTCTATTCGGGCTCCAGCACTATGGAATGCCCTCCCGGTAACAATTAGAGATGCTACCTCAGTAGAAACATTTAAGTCCCATCTCAAAACTCATTTGTATACTCTAGCCTTTGAATAGCCCCCCTTTTTTTTAGACCAGTTGATCTGCCGTTTCTTTTCTTTTCTCCTCTGCTCCCCCCTATCCCTTGTGGAGGGGAAGACACACAGATCCGGTGGCCATGGATGGGGTGCTGGCTGTCCGGGGTCGGGACCCGGGGTGGACCGCTCGCCTGTATATTGGTTGGGAACATCTCTGCGCTGCTGACCCGTCTCCGCTCGGGATGGTTTCCTGCTGACCCCACTGTGGACTGGACTCTTACTGTTATGCTGGATCCACTATGGACTGGACTCTCACAATATTATGTTAGACCCACTCGACATCCATTGCATTCGGTCTCCCTAGAGGGGGGGGGTTACCCACATATGTGGTCCTCTCCAAGGTTTCTCATAGTCATTCACATCGACGTCCCACTGGGGTGAGTTTTTCCTTGCCCTTATGTGGGCTATACCGAGGATGTCGTTGTGGCTTGTGCAGCCCTTTGAGACACTTGTGATTTAGGGCTATATAAATAAACATTGATTGATTGATTGATTGATGTTGGCGTATGTCGTCCGGCGCTGTCTCCCTGTCTTAGTGAAGGTGTGTTCGCCTTCGGTCATCCATTGTTCCCACGCCGTTCGCAGTCGTGATTTGAATGCCCTGTTGACACCAATATCCAGCGGTTGGAGTTCTTTGGTTAATCCACCCGGAATGACGGCGAGTGTTGTATTTGTGTGCTTCACTTGTTTTTTGACACCATCTGTGATGTGGGCGCGCATGGAGTCGTATATCAACATGGACGGAGCTGCGTGAAAAAAGCCACCCGGCCTCTTCGCGTAAACTTCCCTTAACCACTCGCTCATCTTTTCTTCATCCATCCATCCCTTCGAGTTAGCTTTTATGATGACGCCGGCTGGAAAGGTCTCTTTTGGCAAGGTCTTCCTTTTGAATATCACCATGGGTGGAAGTTTCTGGCCATTAGCATGGCAAGCTAGAACCAGAGTGAAGGACGACTTCTCATTCCCTGTGGTGCGAATATTCACTGTACGTGCTCCCGTTGTATCCACAGTGCGGTTCACAGGAATATCAAAAGTCAGTGGAACCTCGTCCATGTTGATAATGTTCTCTGGCCGGATCTTTTTTTCAGCTATCTTGTTTTTACAATATGCACGGAAAGTAGCCAGCTTTTCTTGAAAGTCTTTAGGCAGTTGCTGTGAAATAGTAGTCCGTGTGCGGATGGAGAGATTGCGTCTTTTCATGAACCGGAAACACCAAGAAGCACCACCTTTAAAATCATCCAGGTGAAGTTCGCTTGCTAGCGCTGTTGCCTTCATTCGAATAGTGATGGTGCTGACACTTCTGCTTGCTGCTCTCTGCTCAACAACCCACTGTTCGAGTTTGTCCTCCAACAGTAGCCATC
This sequence comes from Nerophis lumbriciformis, assembly GCF_033978685.3. Classification (NCBI taxonomy): domain Eukaryota; kingdom Metazoa; phylum Chordata; class Actinopteri; order Syngnathiformes; family Syngnathidae; genus Nerophis; species Nerophis lumbriciformis. The sequence continues at coordinate 1,130,160 of NC_084548.2, forward strand.
TTGCTTTGTTCCCTCGGAAACTCTGTTTTGTCTTCTTTACCTGGCGCAGGTCATCTTCTTGCTTCCTCCACCTACGCACCATTGATTCATTTATGTTATATTCTCTTGCTGCTGCTCTATTTCCGTGTTCTTCGGCATGACTTATTGCCTTAAGTTTAAATTCTGCGTTATACGCGTGTCGCTTAGTAGGAGCCATTTTGTGGTCTGGTCTTTACAGATGTAAACACACAAAGGAAATGAAACGAAATATCCGCGCGCTTCTTCTTCTTCCGGGGCGGGTGGTTGCTTACAGTAGAAGAAGAAGCGCTTCCTGTTCTATGGGGGCGGGTGCTTACCTTGGCGGTTGCTTGCGTAGAAGAAGAAGCGCTTCCTGTTCTACCGGGAAAAAAGATGGCGGCTGTTTACCGTAGTTGCGAGACCTAAACTTTATGAAAATGAATCTTAATATTAATCCATATATAAAGCGCACCGGGTTATAAGGCGCACTGTCAGCTTTTGAGAAAATTTGTGGTTTTTAGGTGCGCCTTATAGTGCGGAAAATACGGTACAACTATACCTAATATATAAAGGGGTGGAAAAGTGACGATTACCTGCAGGGCAAACATTAGCTAACCAGAAGGCAATAACAATGTAAACAAAAAACACCTGCTTAAAAGATCTAATACAAACATTTATATGCACGTACAACACTTAGAACTTTTAGCATATCAGTATGTGGAATTAAATGATGGAATGGATTAAGTAAAGAAGTTAAAAATTGTACTGATATGATCCAGTTTAAGAGGTTGTTCAAAATAATAGTGCTTACAGAGTACAAAGAAGAAGAATTATGAGAAATACTTTCAACCTTATTGAAAATAAGATATTCTTCATCTCAGTATGTTAATAATGACTGAATTAATTAATTAATTACATATTACAAAACTGTTGTGTACTAATTCATAGATGTTATTTTATTATATAAAAAGGTCAGTAAATGATTCTATATATTTGTAAACGCTTTGAAGTGGGAAAGGGGTAGGATTAAATAAGCTTTGCTTCTTCCTACTCCTTTTCGGGGATGTTGTAAAATGAAATTATATGAAATTGTGTGATGTATTATGATGTAAGTGTGTTCATGTTCCAAATAAACTAAAGAAAGAAAGAAATGTCCCTGAGGAATGTAAGGCGGGAGTACTGTAATTACCTAACGTTACATTATTATTTTCCATAACAATTTAGCCCCCTCCACAATATTAACCCGACGTTAAAACAGAACTAGCTATTTATTGATTAGCAATTGCCGAATCATGTAACATTAGCTTAATGCTAAAAAGCCAGGTTACTATCACATTCTGTAACAGACAAATAATTTCATGTAGGCTAACGTTACCTACCTGCTACCTCTGTGTTTCTCCTCCTCTTCTTTTCTCTTTTTTCTTCCCTGGGCACCTGACAGTTTTGGCCGTTTTGACATCTTGTGTTGATTTTTTGATGTGGTGACGTCCAAAAAGAGTCATGATACGGGAAGGGAGGGGGCGCACCGTGCGGCGGGAGGAGGGCGCGTAATGCCATCCATCCATCCATCTTCTTCCGCTTATCCGAGGTCGGGTCGCGGGGGCAGCAGCCTAAGCAGGGAAGCCCAGACTTCCCTCTCCCCAGCCACTTCGTCCAGCTCCTCCCGGGGGATCCCGAGGCGTTCCCAGGCCAGCCGGGAGACATAGTCTTCCCAACGTGTCCTGGGTCTTCCTCGTGGCCTCCTACCGGTCGGACATGCCCTAAACACCTCCTTAGGGAGGCGCTCGGGTGGCATCCTGACCAGATGCCCGAACCACCTCATCTGGCTCCTCTCGATGCGGAGGAGCAGCGGCTTTACTTTGAGCTCCCCCCGGATGACAGAGCTTCTCACCCTATCTCTAAGGGAGAGCCCCGCCACCCGGCGGAGGAAACTCATTTCGGCCGCTTGTACCCGTGATCTTGTCCTTTCGGTCATAACCCAAAGCTCATGACCATAGGTGAGGATGGGAACGTAGATCGACCGGTAAATTGAGAGCTTTGCCTTCCGGCTCAGCTCCTTCTTCACCACAACGGATCGATACAGCGTCCGCATTACTGAAGACGCCGCACCGATCCGCCTGTCGATCTCACGATCCACTCTTCCCTCACTCGTGAACAAGACTCCGAGGTACTTGAACTCCTCCACTTGGGGCAAGATCTCCTCCCCAACCCGGAGATGGCACTCCACCCTTTTCCGGGCGAGAACCATGGACTCGGACTTGGAGGTGCTGATTCTCATCCCAGTCGCTTCACACTCAGCTGCGAACCGATCCAGTGAGAGCTGAAGATCCTGGCCAGATGAAGCCATCAGGACCAAATCATCTGCAAAAAGCAGAGACCTAATCCTGCAGCCACCAAACCGGATCCCCTCAACGCCTTGACTGCGCCTAGAAATTCTGTCCATAAAAGTTATGAACAGAATCGGTGACAAAGGGCAGCCTTGGCGGAGTCCAACCCTCACCGGAAACGTGTCCGACTTACTGCCGGCAATGCGAACCAAGCTCTGACACTGATCATACAGGGAGCGGACCGCCACAATCAGACAGTCCGAAACCCCATACTCTCTGAGCACTCCCCACAGGACTTCCCGAGGGACACGGTCGAATGCCTTCTCCAAGTCCACAAAGCACATGTAGACTGGTTGGGCAAACTCCCATGCACCCTCAAGGACCCTGCCGAGAGTATAGAGCTGGTCCACAGTTCCACGACCAGGACGAAAACCACACTGTTCCTCCTGAATCCGAGGTTCGACTATCCGGCGTAGCCTCCTCTCCAGTACACCTGAATAGACCTTACCGGGAAGGCTGAGGAGTGTGATCCCACGATAGTTAGAACACACCCTCCGGTTCCCCTTTTTAAAGAGAGGAACCACCACCCCGGTCTGCCAATCCAGAGGTACTGCCCCCGATGTCCACGCGATGCTGCAGAGTCTTGTCAACCAAGACAGCCCTACAGCATCCAGAGCCTTAAGGAACTCCGGGCGGATCTCATCCACCCCCGGGGCCTTGCCACCGAGGAGCTTTTTAACTACCTCAGCAACCTCAGCCCCAGAAATAGGAGAGCCCACCACAGATTCCTCAGGCACTGCTTCCTCATAGGAAGACGTGTTGGTGGGATTGAGGAGGTCTTCGAAGTATTCCCTCCACCGATCCACAACTTCCGCAGTCGAGGTCAGCAGAACACCATCCGCACCATACACGGTGTTGATAGTGCACTGCTTCCCCTTCCTGAGGCGGTGGATGGTGGTCCAGAATCGCTTCGAAGCCGTCCGGAAGTCGTTTTCCATGGCTTCCCCGAACTCCTCCCATGTCCGAGTTTTTGCCTCCGCGACCGCTGAAGCCGCACACCGCTTGGCCTGTCGGTACCTGTCCGCTGCCTCAGGAGTCCCATGAGCCAAAAGAACCCGATAGGACTCCTTCTTCAGCTTGACGGCATCCCTCACCGCCGGTGTCCACCAACGGGTTCTAGGATTACCGCCACGACAGGCACCAACTACCTTGCGGCCACAGCTCCAATCAGCCGCCTCGACAATAGAGGTGCGGAACATGGTCCACTCGGACCATGTGGTGACGTCCAAAAAGAGTCATGATACGGGAAGGGAGGGGGCGCACCGTGCGGGGGGAGGAGGGGGCGTAATGTTGTAACAAATAATATTTCTATTAAATAGGCTTTACTTTGCATTTTAATTAACGTGGGATTATTTTTTGTATTTAGAAATAATAGTACCAACTTTTTTTTTTTTTTTTTTTTTCTCCAACATTTGTGGCACTGGCGTGGCGCCCCCTGATGGACGGCGCCCTTAGCATTTGCCTATACGGCCTATGCTACGGGCCGGCCCTGTGTTAGGTCAGGGGTCGGCAACCCGCGGCTCTAGAGCCGTATGTGGCTCTTTAGCGCCGCCCTAGTGGCTCTCTGGAGCTTTTTCAAAAATGTATGAAAAATGTAAAAAGTTGAGGGGAAAATATTTTTTGTGTTGTTTTAATATGGTTTCTGTAGGAGGACAGACATGACACAAACCTCCCTAATTGTTATAAAGCACACTGTTTATATTAAACATGCTTTACTGATTCCAGTATTTGGCGAGCGCCGTTTTGTCCTACAAATTTTGGCGGTCCTTGAACTCACCGTAGTTTGTTTACATGTATAACTTTCTCCGACTTTCTAGGACGTGTTTTATGCCACTTCTTTTTCTGTCTCATTTTGTCCACCAAACTTTTAACGCTGTGCATGAATCCACAAAGGTGAGTTCTGTTGATGTTATTGACTTGTGTGGAGTGCTAATCAGACATATTTCGTCACTGCATGACTGCAAGCTAATCGATGCTAACATGCTATTTAGGCTAGCTATATGCAGAGGTGGGTAGAGTAGCCAGAAATTGTACTCAAGTAAGAGTACTGTTACTTTAGAGATTTATTACTCAAGTAAAAGTAAGGAGTAGTCACCCAAATATTTACTTGAGTAAAAGTAAAAAGTATGTTGTGAAAAAACTACTCAAGTACTGAGTAACTGATGAGTAACATATACACACACATTTTAAATAGGCTTTACTTTGCATTTTAATTAACGTGGGACTATTTTTTGTATTTAGAAATAATAGTACCAACTTTTTTTTTTTTTTCTCCAACATTTGTGGCACTGGCGTGGCGCCCCCTGATGGACGGCGCCCTTAGCATTTGCCTATACGGCCTATGCCACGGGCCGGCCCTGTTTCACTGTAACAGTGCACTTGTCCAATGTAATAGATAGCATGTATCAAGCTCTATCCTCTTGCCATCCAGATGGTTGTAGTCCACTTCTGACACTTGATTTTTTGATTGACAGCTTGGAAGTATAATTAGCTTTCCTTGGTGGTTGACATGAGGTGTATTTGTTGTGAGTCTGTGATTCTCTTGACCAGTAAACTTAAGCAACAAGAAAAATGCGGTCACCTTCACAAAGGCGCTTGTGTTTTTTCCATCCTGGGTTTATTACCCCCCGGCCCCCGCGTGCAGGCAAGATTACGTAAAAAACGGCAAGATTTCACACTGACTTTAGTGAAGTGCTTTAGTTTATGAGCCAGGGACAAAACTATAAAATTTTAAGGCACAGTGAAAATAAAATATATGTTTTTCCACATCAGCTGTTCCCAAATGTCCCCCTCCTCCCCAACCTCACACAGTTCCACCCCCACAGAGGCCCACAATAAAAGTTGTGACACAACGTCCAGTCGTTTAAACAACGCCCCTGATGTGTAGCTGCAGCTTTAAGCAACATGTTTTTGTTTGCGCAATGTCACTTGAATGTTCACAAAGCAATAGCATAGCCAATCTTTAAATTTGGGTAATCTTCGTCCCCGTTACGGTTAAAAAAAAAAAGTCAGAACTTGTGATTTAAAACAGCAAAACAAACAACAAGTTAGTGTGGTCAGATAAGAATGTTACCATGGTTTCATAGACTTGGGGGGAAAAACAACTACCGTATTTTCCGCACTATAAGGCGCACCTAAAAACCACAAATTTTCTCAAAAGCTGACAGTGCGCCTTATAACCCGGTGCGCTTTATATATGGATTAATATTACGATTCATTTTCATAAAGTTTCGATCTCGCAACTACGGTAAACAGCCGCCATCTTTTTTCCCGGTAGAACAGGAAGCGCTTCTTCTTCTACGCAAGCAACCGCCAAGGTAAGCACCCGCCCCCATAGAACAGGAAGCGCTTCTTCTTCTACTGTAAGCAACCACCCGCCCGCGTAGAAGAAGAAAAAGCGCGCGGATATTACCGTACGTTTCATTTCCTTTGTGTGTTTACATCTGTAAAGACCACAAAATGGCTCCTACTAAGCGACAGGGATCCGGTTCATGAAAAGACGCAATGAGGTAGCATCTCTAATTGTTACCGGGAGGGCATTCCATAGTACTGGAGCCCCAATAGAAAACGCTCTATAGCCCGCAGACTTTTTTTGGGCTCTGGGAATCACTAATAAGCCGGAGTTCTTTGAAGGCAGATTTCTTGCCGGGACATATGGTACAATACAATCGACAAGATAGGACGGAGCTAGACCGTGTAGTATTTTATACGTAAGTAGTAAAACCTTAAAGTCACATCTTAAGTGCACAGGAAGCCAGTGCAGGTGAGCCAGTATAGGTATATATATAAGTATATATGTATATAAAGGTATATACAGTATAGGCGTAATATGATCAAACTTTCTTGTTCTTGTCAAAAGTCTAGCAGCCGCATTTTGTACCAACTGTAATCTTTTAATGCTAGACATAGGGAGACCCCAAAATAATACGTTACAGTAGTCGAGACGAGACGTAACGAACGCATGAATAATGATCTCTGCGTCGCTAGTGGATAAAATAGAACGAATTTTAGCGATATTACGGAGATGAAAGAAGGCCGTTTTAGTAACACTCTTAATGTGTGACTCAAAGGAGAGAGTTGGGTGGAAGATAATACTCAGATTCTTTACTGATTCGCCTTGTGTAATTGTTGGGTTGTCAAATGTTAAGGTGGTATTATTAAATAAATTTGCACATATTTGACCAACAGAGTGTGTGCAATTTGTGTGTATGTATGGATGAACTTGAGTGAGTCTCACAGCCCACAAAAGTCAAAAGCAATAAAACAAATATACACAAAATAATTCAGTACCACACCATCAGCCACACTAGTACCGTATTTTCCGCACTATAAGGCGCACCGGATTATTAGCCGCACTTTCAATGAATGGCATATTTCATAACTTTGTCCACCAATAAGCCGCCCCGGACTATAAGCCGCGCCTACGCTGCGCTAAAGGGAATGTCAAAAAAACAGTCAGATAGGTCAGTCAAACTTTAATAATATATTGAAAACCAGCGTTCTAACAACTCTGTCCCAAAATGTACGCAAATGTGCAATCACAAACATAGTAAAATTCAAAATGGTGTAGAGCAATAGCAACATAATGTTGCTCGAACGTTAATGTCACAACACACAAAATAAACATAGCGCTCACCTTCTGAAGTTATTCTTCATTCGTAAATCCTTCGAATTCTTCGTCTTCGGTGTCCGAATTGAAAAGTTGCGCAAGCGTGGGATCCAAAAATGGCCGGCTCCGTCTCGTCGAAGTCATCGGATTCAGTTTCGCTGTTGTTGTGCAGCAGTTCTGTGAATCCTGCCTTCCGGAAAGCTCGGACCACAGTTGTGACCGAAATATCTGCCCAGGCATTTACGATCCACTGGCAAATGTTGGCGTATGTCGTCCGGCGCTGTCTGCCCGTCTTAGTGAAGGTGTGTTCGCCTTCGGAGCTGTGTGAAAAAAGCCACCCGGCCTCTTCGCGTAAACTTCCCTTAACCACTCGCTCATCTTTTCTTCATCCATCCATCCCTTCGAGTTAGCTTTTATGATGACGCCGGCTGGAAAGGTCTCTTTTGGCAAGGTCTTCCTTTTGAATATCACCATGGGTGGAAGTTAGCATGGCAAGCTAGAACCACAGTGAAGGATGACTTCTCATTCCCTGTGGTGCGAATATTCACCGTACGTGCTCCCGTTCCACAGTGCGGTTCACAGGAATATCAGTTGCTGTGAAATACGGTAGTAATCCGTGTGCGGATGGAGAGATTGCGTCTTTTTATGAACCGGATCCTTGTCGCTTAGTAGGAGCCATTTTGTGGTCTTTACAGATGTAAACAGGAAATGAAACGTACGGTGATATCCGCGCGTTTTTTCTTCTTCTTCCGGGGGCGGGTGGTTGCTTACAGTAGAAGAAGAAGCGCTTCCTGTTCTATGGGGGCGGGTGCTTTCCTTGGCGGTTGCTTGCGTAGAAGAAGAAGCGCTTCCTGTTCTACCGAGAAAAAAGATGGCGGCTGTTTACCGAAGTTGCGAGATCGAAACTTTATGAAAATGAATCGTAATAAAGCGCACCGGGTTATAAGGCGCACTGTCAGCTTTTGAGAAAAATTGTGGTTTTTAGGTGCGCCTTATAGTGCGGAAAATACGGTAAACACAACAGAACAAACACCCAGAATCCCATGCAGCCCTGACTCTACCGGGCTACATTATACACTCCTGCTACCACCAAACCCCGCCCCCACCCCAACCCTGCTCCCTCACACATCAACCCGGAAGAGTTAGAGTTGCATGGGATTCTGGGTATTTGTCCTGTTGTGTTTTTGTTGTGTTACGGTGCAGATGTTCTCCCGAAATTTGTTTGTCATTCTTGTTTGGTGTGGGTTCAAAGTGTGGCGCATTATTAGTAAGAGTGTTAAAGTTTTTGTTTTTTTATACCGCCACCGTCAGTGTGAGCTGTGTGGTTGTTGACCAAGTATGCTTGCTGTCATCTACGTGGGCAAGCGGAAGCCCCATACAACGTGTGGCTGATCAGGCACGCTGACTGTGGTGGGTGCTATATGCCGCACCAGCATTCAAATTCCACTTAAAGGTGTGGGCAGCGTGTCTGAGACCCCTGGTTTATACATAGCACAAAGCAAAAAAACAACAACTTTGTATGCAGTGTTATTTCATTTAAAATTTAAAATTTTTTTTGCGGCTCCCATTGTTTTCTATAATTTGTGAAACTGGTCAAAATGGCTCTTTGACTGGTAAAGGTTGCCGACCCCTGGACTAGGACATATCAAATATGATTTAATAGAACTTTTGCACTAGGTTGTTAAAATCAGCAGAGCGCTCCTGTCGTCATATTGAGAATTCTGGATTAGCGTTTAGCACTACAGTAGGTCCTTTAAAAACAGCAGACCATTCATGTCAGAAAATTATCTTTGTCCAGTGTTTTTGCCCTTAAAAACAGCAGAATGCTCCTATAATATAGTATTTGTACAGTATTTGACTACCAATTTTACAGTAGGTCCGTTTGATTTATAAAAGCAAAATGATCTTGTAAGAAGAGTCAGGGCTGCATGGGATTCTGGGTGTTTGTTCTGTTGTGTTTATGTTGTGTTAAGGTGCAGATGTTCTCCCGAAATGTGTTTGTCATTCTTGAAGATCTTTGACTGGTGTTTTTGCAGTAGGTCCTCAAACAGCAGAGCGCAAACAAATAAACGTATAGAAGACACTTTGACTAGGGTTTTTGTGCCTACTGAAAATGATTGGTGAGACAAACAAGAGGTCTGGCACAACAACAATCACTATTTTACAGTTGGAAGGCCAATTTTTGCTTGTTGCCAATGTATTGATGGTAATTATTTGAGGGTAATGTGGAAGTACAGCATGGTAAGACATACCACGATTCTTCAAATCATTTAAACTGACTCTGTGAAGGACTTGAATCCCACAGTGTCCCATTTCTTTTTTCAACCTTAGTGCTTGCAGCTTTGAATGGTTTTAGTGTTGGTTACATAGTGTAATTCCATGAATACTTTGTATCACAGCTCCTTTTTTCCCACACACATTTTCCCTCTCACTACCAAAGTTTTATTCTAGCCCCCTTTTTTTTCTTCTTTGAGGAAACTTGGACCTACATTTGTTTGTGCTCTCTGTGTGTGGACTGTCTTGCTGTCTCTACTTATCTTGCTTTGGTCCTCAATTATGGTCATTTCTCGTTACCGTGCATTGTTCACGTTGCCGTGGTAATTAGAGGGAGTCATACTGTTGGACTTAAGCTGGTGGCGATTATAAATGCAGGTTTATGTAAACCACCAAGCTCACATGTAACATGTTGTCTTTATTAATCCACGTAGACTGTCTGCGGCGTTTACTGTATGGTTACGTAGCGTGTTGATGTTTGAACAAATATGTGTATGAAACTACGAAGTCGGTTTTAAAGTGTTGTTTGTTTGCACAGAAAAGTAAAAACATGCAGCTTCTACATGTAAGTACAATTAAAGTACCGTATTTTCCGCACCATAAGGCGCCCTGGGTTATAAGCCGCGCCTTCAATGAACGGCATATTTCAAAACTTTGTCCACCTATAAGCCGCCCGGTGTTGTAAGCCGCATCTAACTGCGCTAAAGGAATGTCAAAAAAACAGTCAGATAGGTCAGTCAAACTTTAATAATATATTAAAACCAGCGTGATGTGGGCGCGCATGGAGTCGTATATCAACATGGACGGAGCTGCGTGAAAAAAGCCACCCGGCCTCTTCGCGTAAACTTAAACTTACCTTAACCACTCGCTCATCTTTTCTTCATCCATCCCTTCGAGTTAGCTTTTATGATGACGCCGGCTGGAAAGGTCTCTTTTGGCAAGGTCTTCCTTTTGAATAACACCATGGGTGGAAGTTTCTGGCCATTAGCATGGCAAGCTAGAACCACAGTGAAGGATGACTTCTCATTCCCTGTGGTGCGAATATTCACCGTACGTGCTCCCGTTGTATCCACAGTGCGGTTCACAGGAATATCAAAAGTCAGTGGAACCTCGTCCATGTTGATAATGTTCTCTGGCCGGATCTTTTTTTCAGCTATCTTGTTTTTACAATATGCACGGAAAGTAGCCAGCTTTTCTTGAAAGTCTTTAGGCAGTTGCTGTGAAATAGTAGTCCGTGTGGGGATGGAGAGATTGCGTCTTGGAAACCTGTGCTTAGTAGGAGCCATTTTGTGGTCTTTACAGATGTAAACACACAAAGGAAATGAAACGTAATATCCGCGCGCTTTTTCTTCTTCTACGCGGGCGGGTGGTTGCTTACAGTAGAAGAAGAAGCGCTTCCTGTTCTATGGGGGCGGGTGCTTACCTTGGCGGTTGCTTGCGTAGAAGAAGAAGCACTTCCTCTTCTACGGGGAAAAAAGATGGCGGCTGTTTACCGTAGTTGCGAGACCGAAACTTTATGAAAATGAATCTTAATATTAATCCATATATAAAGCGCACCGGGTTAAAAGCCGCACTGTCAGCTTTTGAGTAAATTTGTGGTTTTTAGGTGCGGCTAATAGTGCGGAAAATACGGTAGCTACTTTATCCTCCCATTTGACATATGGCGTGGATTGCGTGTGTTTGCATTTTGTAATTCTCTGTACACAGATCCGGGGGGGAATTAAGGTTTCAAGATTCAGCTCATTGTCATGTCTGTGTAATCATGTTTTGTTTTAAGTCATGTTTTGTTTAGTTATAGGACTCTTTAGTTTCTGTCTTTTCACTCCCTTGTCTTGTTTCCATGATTACCCCATTAGTTTCACCTGTTCCACGTTTGGACTCATTGTGCACTCTTGATTGTCACCATAGCAACCCATTAGTTTTCACCTGTCACGTCACGCACCTGTTTCACGTCCTGAGTCACGCACCTGTTTTCGTTAATCATGTCTGTAGCATTTAAGTTCAGTGTTTTTCAGTTTGTCTCTCTGACGACCACCACATTTATGCTCTGTCCATGCCTGATACTTCTTTCCATTTCCATTCTTCATGCAACTATTTTTGTCCAAGCCAAGTAAGTTTTTGTTCCATGTTTATAGTCTTTTTGGTTTCATAGTTTGTTCTCCGCCATTGTGCGTGTTTTTCGTTTGTACTTTTTTTGCTATAGTCTTTTGGTTTCATAGTTTATTCTCCGCCACTGTGCGCGCTTTGTTTTGGATATATTAATAAATCATGTACCTTCATTCCCGTCTCGCCCGAGCCAACTTTCCCTTGCATCCCGGAAAAGCAAACACCCCGGACCAAGTCTTGACACTCATACTGTATGTACAGTGTATGCGGAGAAGTGATCACCCGGCATATGGACATTTTAGTGATGTTCCAACAATAATTGGACAACTACAGATTACAGTACAGATATGCATTGCATTGTGGGTCTTGCTGGACTCTAGGGCTGAAACGACGCGTCGACGTAGTCGACGTCATCGGTTACGTAAATACGTCGAGGACGTTTTTGTTTGTCGACGCGTCGCATATTTACGTCACACTACCGTCATGGCGGAGCGCAAAGCAGACGATGCGAGCGGTGCGAGCAAGGGGAAAAAAACACGCCAAAAGTCGTCAAAAGTGTGGGAGTATTTCAATAAACGGCCTAAGAAGAAACGCTACTTTTACTCCGCTACTTTTATCTACATTCAGCTCGCTACTCGCTACTAATTTTTATCGATCTGTTAATGCACGCTTTGTTTGTTTTGGTCTGTCAGACAGACCTTCAAAGTGCCTGCCTTACTGGTGACGTTTCACTCCGTTCCACCACTACTGTCTGATTACAATCAATGCAAGTCATCAGAATCAGGTAATACACCAACTTATATTCTTGTCTTCATGAAAGAAAGGAATCTATATGTTAAACATGCATGTATAATTATTAAAACACCTTTAACATGTAAACAAAAACGGCAAAATAAATAAATATAAATTATATACTGTATATATCAATGTATGTATATATATATATATATGTATATATATATATATATATATATGATATGTGTGTGTATGTTACTCAGTACTTGAGTAGTTTTTTCAGAACATACTTTTTACTTTTACTCAAGTAAATATTTGGGTGACTACTCCTTACTTTTACTTGAGTAATAAATCTCTAAAGTAACAGTACTCTTACTTGAGTACAATTTCTGGCTACTCTACCCACCTCTGCTAATAATGTTGTTGTATGCACACTGTGTCGAGCGGAAATGGCCTATCATAGCAGCACAACGGCAGCGTTCTTGCCATCACCATCAACTAGTCAATCGTCCGTGTGAGTATACGTTGTCATCATTACACAAAAACATGAATGTGTCATTTGTATCTGTGTTGTAAATTCATAAACTAAAGCACCGTTTCGCTCTGAGAGGAGAGTTTGGCGTGCCTGTTCAGTGTTTACAAAGACGCGCTCCTGTTTAACGCTAACGTTAATTAGTTGTGCAAATACCTTTTACAACATTAACAGTTACGTATACTATGTACAAACGAACAATTAACTTTCACTTTAATCATACTATCATTGTTGTGTTATTAAGCAAAATAAGCAAAAGTTTTACTTTTGTTGAAATGTTTACACTGTTGTTACAGAATATTTAGTTTTGCACTTTTTTGTATTGGATGTTTATCTTTATTTTTGCACATTTTAGCAAATAAGCAATACTTTTACTTTTGTTGAAATGTTTACACTGTTGTTACAGAATTTCCGTTTTGCACTTTTTTGAATTGAATGTTTATCTTTATTTTTGCACATTTTAAAGCAAAATAAGCAATACTTTTACTTTAGAAATGCTTATACTATTGCAGAATATTAAGATTTGCACTGGATGTTTACTTTTATATTTGCACATTAAAAAGCAAATAAGCTACTTTTAATTTTGTTAAATGTTAAAGTTTTACCAAAGACATGTACCTGGGGATAAGTTGATTGGCAACACTAAATTGGCCCTAGTGTGTGGATGTGAGTGTGAATGTTGTCTGTCTATCTGTGTTGGCCCTGCGATGAGGTGGCGACTTGTCCAGGGTGTAACCCGCCTTCCGCCCGATTGTAGCTGAGATAGGCTCCAGCGCCCCCCGCGACCCCAAAGGGAATAAGCGGTAGAAAATGGATGGATGGATGGTTAAAGTTTTAAATGTTTACATTGTTACAGAATATTTTGTCATGTTGTCAATGTTGACTGAGTGGCCATACTTTTTTTTTTGTACATAAAAGCCATGCCTTTTGAAAAAACTGGCCTACATTTATTTTTTCATCTTCATTTTAAATAAGAAAAATAATCGGTAAAAGGAAAAATTATCTATAGATTAATCGAAAAAATAATGTATAGATTAACCGATTAATCGAAAAAATAATCTATAGATTAATCAATAGAAAAATAATCGTTAGCTGCAGCCTTACTGGACTCTGAATAGCTTATTTACATGACTGAATACAAGACTCTGTGTTTAAATGTTCTGTTTTTTCCAAAATAATCCCAAAGGTGTTCTACCGGGTTCAGGTCAGGACTCTGTGCAGGCCAGTCAAGTTCATCCACACCAGACTCTGTCATCCATGTCTTTATGGACCTTGCTTTGTGCACTGGTGCACAGTCATGTTGGAAGAGGAAGGGGCCCGCTCCAAATTGTTCCCACAAGGTTGGGAGCATGGAATAGAACACCTTTGGGATTCAAAACACGGTGCCAACGTGCGCCATCATTAACTGTCACATTCGTGGTCATGATCGCTTCAGGATATAAAAGGATTCGGTGAGAGTTTTCGCATTTCCGGCGTGAAAGCAAAGCCGAAGGAAGTCGGGTATGAAGCTAATTTTGAGTATCTAGTTCAGGGGTGCTCACACTTTTTCTGCAGGCGAGCTACTTTTCAATTGATCAAGTCGTGGGGATCTACCTCATTCATATATATCATTTATATTTACTTATTTATGAAATATATGTTTTTGTTAACAAGTTAAAGGTGTTTAAAGATAATGCAAGCATGTTTAACACATATAGTTAATATTGTTAATACATTAAAGGTGTTTAATGATAATACAAGTATGTTTAATACATATAGTTAATATTGTTAACAAGTTAAAGGTGGTTAAAGATAAAACAAGCATGTTTAACACATATAGTTAATATTGTTAACAACTTAAAGGTGGTTAAAAATAAAACAAGCATGTTTAACACATATAGTTAATATTGTTAACAACTTAAAGGTGGTTAAAGATAATACAAGCATGTTTAACACATATAGTTAATATTGTTAACAAGTTAAAGGTGTTTAAAGATAATGCAAGCATGTTTAACACATATAGTTAATATTGTTAACAAGTTAAAGGTGGTTAAAAATAATACAAGTATGTTTAACACAAATAGTTAATATTGTTAACAACTTAAAGGTGGTTAAAGATAAAACAAGCATGTTTAACACATATAGTTAATATTGTTAACAACTTAAAGGTGTTTAAAGATAATACAAGCATGTTTAACACATATAGTTAATATTGTTAACAACTTAAAGGTGTTTAAAGATAATACAAGCATGTTTAACACATATAGATTCCTTTCTTTCATGAAGACAAGAATATAAGTTGTTGTATTACCTGATTCTGATGACTTGCATTGATTGGAATCAGACAGTAGTGATGATAACGTCCGCATTTTCGAATGGAGAAAAAAAGTCCTCCTTTCTGTCCAATACCACATGAAAGTGGTTGGTTTTTGGCATCTTATTTGTCCAGCTTCCGTACTCCTTTGTATACACTTTACAAGAAATACATTGTCGGCAAACTCCGTAGCTTGCTAGCTTGTGCGCGCCAGCTTTCTGAGACTCTTATTTTGGTAGCGCAGGCAGGATGAAGCAGAGCTTTTATTGTGCAACTGTGCAGTCGGTCTTTGGAGTTTTGACGACAGGTACGGCGCCAGAGTCTGTTGAAATAAAGTGTTTCTCGCCTTCCAGTCGGTAATTTTAATGAGCTGGCAGCAGCCAGCGTCATCTCAGAAGACCCTCGGGTGCCGTGAATGTCAATCAAGTGACGAAAGTGACGTCATAGTGAAGATTTATGATCGCTCATTTTTAGGACTATTTTTTTAATGCCTGGCTGGTGATCGACTGACACACCCTCCAAGATCGACCGGTAGATCGCGATCGACGTAATGAGCACCCCTGATCTAGTTGATAGAAAAGCACTATATAAATCTAATCCATTATTATTATTATTATTAAAGGGACGATGAATAGCCTGAAGAACAACCGCGAGGTGATCAAATGTGACTTTTAACGCCATCACCTGTTGGTGTGTTCACAGCATTTTCACATTAGTAAGTTTGAATCACAAGTAGCATTTAGTAGGATGCTAAGCTAAGATAGCTGCGGGTTACGAACAATGTACAGTATTGGGGGAAAAAAGCTATACCTTTTTAGTCATTGATCAATAATTGAGAATACTTCAATTATTTTCCACAAACTTCTCAAGGAGACATGACCGACTGACAAGTCATGTTGACTTACCTCTTAAAGGACGACACTCATCTTTTTCAAATGTAAAATCCCGAGGTCTCAACTTGTCCGCGAGACTTTACCAACTTGGCATTCCGAAATGTTTGGCCTTTGTAAAAATGGACTTTGTTGACGTCTGAAATATAGGACACGTATTTCTCAAATCTCGTTTACTGGACGTGCTCAGAGGGATCAATTCCACCAATTTTACTTATTTTTTTAAGGTGGTGAGCCTTTGGAACAAGGTTCAGTTTGTTTCGGTACAGTCCTTGATGTTTTTATTTCGTACAATCCATTTTAATCCAGTTTGTTGCTCTCTCACAATTAGGGATGTCCCGATCCGATATTTGGATCGGATCGGCTGCCGATATTTGCCAAACATTGCGTATCGGCAAGGCATGGGAAAATGCCGATCCAGATCCAGTTTAAAAAAAAAACTCCGGTCCGTGTTTTTACATTCCACTTTTCTGCTGCTCCGTAATTTCCGTTCCGCATTTTCCAGCACACCTTCAACACATCCACAATTCTCACGCAGTTGCTTTTAGCTGCTGGCATTACACAACAGGCTCTTCTCACTCTTTCCTGTGTCTCCCTCTCACAGACAGCGAGCGCACCTTCTTATACACGTCACATACTGTCACGTCATACGTCACATACTGTCACGTCATACGTCACATACATATACGTCCTCTCCCAGCAGAGAGCGAGGTAGTGGCATGGCTAACGTTAGCTGTGATGCTAGCGCAGCCGCTAAGGTGCGCGCCTGCTCAAGCGTCCTCTGCGCACGGCAAATCTATGCCACGCACAAAATCAAATAAAAAAATAAGCGCATAACAATTTTCGACACACGGACACGACAGAGACAACAGTTTTCGTCATCATTGTTCAAATATTGTGACGTCTGTCGAGACGCTTATCTCCATTCGGTGCCACACGTCCAGACTCCACACCATCAAAATGGCAAAAAATTTCCACATCAACACCGTATGAAAAAATTAGTGATTTTTTTAGTTGTGATTTCCTTCTCTGCATGAAAGTTTAAAAGTAGCATATATTAATGCAGTATGAAGAAGAACGTTTTAATGTAGACATGCACGCCTTGAAAGAACATTTTGAAAATCAAGACTGCATTTCCTGCAGGGTTAGGACGACACTCATCTTTTTCAAATGTAAAATTCCGAGGTCTCAACTTGTCCGTGAGACTTTACCAACTTGGCATTCCGAAATGTTTGGCCTTTGTAAAAATGGACTTTGTTGACGTCTGAAATATAGGACACGTATTTCTCAAATCTCGTTTACTGGACGTGCTCAGAGGGATCAATTCCACCAATTTTACTTATTTTTTTAAGGTGGTGAGCCTTTGGAACAAGGTTCAGTTTGTTTCGGTACAGTCCTTGATGTTTTTATTTCGTACAATCCATTTTAATCCAGTTTGTTGCTCTCTCACAATACAGTTGGTTGAGTACAGCCATGAAGACAATAACTTTGTCCAACAACACTGACCCAGACCCCACAATGCAATGCATATCATGCGCCCTTTTGAGCCATATATGTAAGTGCACAGTTGTGCATCTTCGAGACAGGAATGGACAAACATCTAATTAGCAGACACACAAAGCAGCCTATTCCCAGTAGGGCTTACTAAAGACACCTTTTAGTAGTCTAAATTTCAGCATCAGACAGAGGTGGGTAGAGTAGCCAGAAATTGTACTCAAGTAAGAGTACTGTTACTTTAGAGATTTATTACTCAAGTAAAAGTAAGGAATAGTCACCCAAATATTTACTTGAGTAAAAGTAAAAAGTATGTTGTGAAAAAACTACTCAAGTACTGAGTAACTGATGAGTAACATACACACACATATCATATATATATATATATATATATATATATATATATATATATATATATATATATATATACGCACACACATTTATATATATATACATATACATATATATATATATATATATATATATATATATATATATACACATATATATATACAGTATATAATTTATATTTATTTATTTTGCCGTTTTTGTCTGCATGTTAAAGGTGTTTTAATGAATATACATGCATGTTTAACACATATAGATTCCTTTCTTTCATGAAGACAAGAATATAAGTTGGTGTATTACCTGATTCTGATGACTTGCGTTGATTGTAATCAGACAGTAGTGCTGATAGCGTCCACGTTTTCAAATGGAGGAGAAAAAAAGTTCCTCCTTTCTGTCTAATACCACATGAAAGTGGTTGGTTTTTGGCATCTTATTTGTCCAGCTTCCATATTCGTTTTTATACACTTTACAAGAAATACATTGGCGGCAAACTCCGTAGCTTGCTGGCTTGTTTGCGCTGGCTTTCGGAGACTCTTGTTTTGAAAGCGCAGGCGCGATGGAGCGGCACTTTTATTGTGAAGACAGGAACTGTGCAGTCAGTCTTTAGGCTTTTGACGGGATGTACGGTTGAAATAAAAAAGGGTCTTTTTTCCTTCACACTTTTGATTGATTGATTGAAACTTTTATTAGTAGATTGCACAGTACAGTATTTATTCCGTACAATTGACCACTAAATGGTAACACCCCAATAAGTTTTTCAACTTGTTTAAGTCAGGTCATGTGACCGCCTGGCTCTGTTTGATTGGTCCAACGTCACCAGTGACTGCATCTGATTGGTGGAACGGAGTGAACGTCACCAGTGACTGTATTTGTTGAAACGCAGGCACTATGAAGGTCTGTCTGACAGACCAAAACAAACAAAGCGTGCATTAACAGATCGATAAAAATTAGTAGCGAGTAGCGAGCTGAATGTAGATAAAAGTAGCAGAGTAAAAGTAGCGTTTCTTCTCTATAAATATACTCAAGTAAAAGTAAAAGTATGTTGCATTAAAACTACTCTTAGAAGTACAATTTATCCCAAAAGTTACTCAAGTAGATGTAACGGAGTAAATGTAGCGCGTTACTACCCACCTCTGGCATCAGAGCTAGATGTTTATCCACAAACTTTCTATACACTATTGTGGGACTACAATTTAGCAGGAGTAGTGCTATATAGGGCCTTTCAAATATAGTATATCGATGATTTTAGACTGGGCTCATCTCCACACTTGCCAGGTTTGGTTTGGTTGAAGACAGTTTTACGCAAGTGCCAACGCTATAATCCGAATTTTGGCAATGTCAGAAAGAGCGGGTAAATAAACTGACGATGTACACAGACCGCGAGGACTCTAACCCGGCACACGTTACCCGTCCGTCAACCCACGTGTTTACGGCCGTGCTGGTCACCACAGAGCTGAAGCTGTCACTTGGAATCCGATTCTGTTTTCATAACCACTTGTTAAAAAAAAAAAAGAAGTAATACCGCTCATGTTTAACAGATGTGATTGTGATTGCTAAAGCAGAGCGTTTACACATTCTATTTCCATACTTTCCAGTTGCTTTGTGTTACAATAATGAAAGTTATGTCTGGTAATGATATGTGGTTCCTTTTTGTTACCACCATGTTTTTGTTTTTCTCTTAATTCCTTGGCCTTTGTGGAAGCCACGCAAAGAGAGACGACTGGAAAAGCGTTGCTGGATTGTGTGATTTCTTCTTTATAAATATGGTGAAACCTTTCGGGGGGGTACACCATAATTTGAAGAGGCCTGACCACAAACGACTCAACATAGTTCTATGTCCTGATCTTAATTATTCCATGTTTTTCTCACAATGTTTTGTCTGTTGTCCCAGTTTTAATAGCATTTTATTCGTGCTGGTATTTATCGTTGGTAAAAGAGACTGCCATGTCTGATGTGTCCCTGAATCTTGCAAGGATTAAAGCAAATCCAAGACAACACTAAAGTAGCGCATAGATAACTCCTCACTGACATCGGAATTGATGGTTAAAATGTCGAATAATCTATCATGACTATTCTACGCCGGATAGTCGAACCTCGGATTCAGGAGGAACAGTGTGGTTTTCGTCCTGGTCGTGGAACTGTGGACCAGCTCTATACTCTGGGCAGGGTCCTTGAGGGTGCATGGGAGTTTGCCCAACCAGTCTACATGTGCTTTGTGGACTTGGAGAAGGCATTCGACCGTGTACCCCGGGAAGTCCTGTGGGGAGTGCTCAGAGAGTATGGGGTAACGGACTGTCTTATTGTGGCAGTTCGCTCCCTGTATAATCAGTGTCAGAGCTTGGTCCGCATTGCCGGCAGTAAGTCGGACACGTTTCCAGTGAGGGTTGGACTCCGCCAAGGCTGCCCTTTGTCACCGATTCTGTTCATAACCTTTATGGACAGAATTTCTAGGCGCAGTCAGGGCGTTGAGGGGATCTGGTTTGGTGGCTGCAGGATTAGGTCTCTGCTATTTGCAGATGATGTGGTCCTGATGGCTTCCTCTGGCCAAGATCTTCAGCTCTCGCTGGATTGGTTCGCAGCCGAGTGTGAAGCGACTGGGATGGGAATCAGCACCTCCAAGTCCGAGTCCATGGTTCTCTCCCGGAAAAGGGTGGAGTGCCATCTCCGGGTTGGGGAGGAGATCTTGCCCCAAGTGGAGGAGTTTAAGTACCTCGGAGTCTTGTTCACGAGTGGGGGAAGAGTGGATCGTGAGATCGACAGGTGGATCGGTGCGGCATCTTCAGTAATGCGGACGCTGTATCGATCCGTTGTGGTGAAGAAGGAGCTGAGCCGGAAGGCAAAGCTCTCGATTTACCGGTCGATCTACATTCCCATCCTCACCTATGGTCATGAGCTTTGGGTCATGACCGAAAGGACAAGATCACGGGTACAAGCGGCCGAAATGAGTTTCCTCCGCCGAGTGGCGGGTCTCTCCCTTAGAGATAGGGTGAGAAGCTCTGTCATTCGGGGGGAGCTCAAAGTAAAGCCGCTGCTCCTCCACATCGAGAGGAGCCAGATGAGGTGGTTCGGGCATCTGGTCAGGATGCCACCCGAACGCCTCCCTAGGAAGGTGTTTCGAGCACGTCCGACCGGTAGGAGGCCACGGGGAAGACCCAGGACACGCTGGGAAGACTATGTCTCCCGGCTGGCCTGGGAACGCCTCGGGATCCCCCGGGAGGAGCTGGACGAAGTGGCTGGGGAGAGGGAAGTCTGGGCTTCCCTGCTTAAGCTGCTGCCCCCGCGACCCGACCTCGGATAAGCGGAAGAAGATGGATGGATGGATGGATGGATCTATCATGAAGCCATGCGAGCTAGATAGTTCTGTCACGCTGGACGACCTCCATGCAGAATTCCTTCAGGCACAATCAGGAGTTCTGTACATTCAGAATACATTTTTCCCAGTGTTGAAAATAATATGTAACTAAGCCAAAGCCACACTTTGATTCTGTCCTGTTTCTTTCCGAGGTTTTGCTGATTCGTATTGGAAAAGTACTTGTACTTGTCATTCCTTATTATATATATATATATATATATATATATATATACATATATATATATATATATATATATATATATATATATATATATATATATACATATATATATATATAAATATACTGTGTATGTATATATATATATATATATATATATATATATATATATATATATATATATATATATATATATATATATATATATAAAATAAATACTTGAATTTCAGTGTTCATTTATTTACACATATACACACACATAACACTCATCTACTCATTGTTGAGTTAAGGGTTGAATTGTCCATCCTTGTTCTATTCTGTCACTATTTTTCAAACCATGCTGAACACCCTCTCTGATGATGCATTGCTGTGTGGCACACACACAAAAGTGCTTTCATCAAATGCACTAGATGGCAGTATTGTCCTGTTTAAGAGTGTCACAACATTGCTGTTTACGGCAGACGAACTGCTTTACGGTATACAAAAACGTGACTGCTGGTGTTGTGTGTTGTTGCCGCGCTTGGAGGACGTTAATGAAACTGCCTAACAATAAACCCACATAAGAAACCAAGAACTCGCCCTCCATCATTCTACAGTTATAACGTGATTGGGCAGGTATGCTGTTAATATTGTGGGTTGAATTTCGGGAGATTTTCGGGAGGAAATTTGTCCCGGGAGGTTTTCGGGAGAGGCGCTGAATTTCGGGAGTCTCCCGGAAAATCCGGGAGGGTTGGCAAGTATGGGTTAGGGTCAGGGTTAGAGGGTTAGGGTTATAATAAGGCCATGCCGAATACGGCATTAATAAGTACTTAATAATGACTAGTTAAGAGCCAATATGTTACTAATTTGCTTGTTAATAAGCAACTAATTAATGGTAAATATGTTCCCCATACTAAAGTGGTACCATGTTTTGTTACTGGTGCACAAAATGAAGCGTGCATGAACATCACCTTGTTCAAAGAACAAAACCAACACAGTGCATAAACTCACAACAAATGACACACCTGCAAACCAGTCAGCTGTTGCCGTATCCGTAATACGCCGATAGGGAGAAGTTTGTATTTACACGATGAGTCGGGTGCGTCTTGACCTCCGCCGAACCCATGAGGCCGACTCACCGAACCCCTAGGGTTCCATTGAACCCAGGTTAAGAACCACTGCTCTAAAGTATGTCCACCAATTTGTTTTGTCTGTCGGAAATAATGTAGTCTGAATTGATTCGTCCCAATGTCCAACAGTTGTCACTATCCATTTATTTATGTACATGTTTTAAATCCACAACATTTTAGAAGAAAAAAACATGTTTTTTCAAATCAGCCGCGTCCGACTATAAGCCGCAGATATATACGTTGTGAAATGAGTTATTTACGCACAAATATTTTGTAAATGTTTATTTACATACCTTAATTGTTTCCAGTGTCTGTAACACGACAGTAAAACGGTTAATCAAACAAAACAGAAGTCATCGTCATTGACCCGCTAGTTGCGAAAGCTAGCTCTCCAATCAGCTAAACAGACTCAATAACTCCACGGTGACGTTTTGGTAAATCTACTAAGGAATTTGTGAAACAAACAATACAAAAAGACTGCCATTGTGTGTTAATAATACTAACACAGGCACTCAAACGTGTTAGCATATTAGCAAATGCTAACGATGCTAGCTTTATTACAGTCATCACATATGGGATGGTTTAGTTAATACTTGGAGTGAACGGTTTTACTTCCGGTTTAAGGCATTAAAACAGGAAGTGTATTTTCAATCCGCAACAACTGCAGTGAGCTAACTCGTCCAAAAGATGGCACCGTAGCACAAACAATATAACACACCATTTCAGTGTTTCTGTATATTTTTGATGCAAACTAATGAACACAAAACAACATGGCCCTTAGCGAATAAAAACACATAAATTAGCTGCACAGTTTCACAAGCCGCAGGGTTCAAAGCATAGGATAAAAGTAGCAGCTTACAGTCAGGAATTTACGCTAACTTTTATAAAAGTTGAGGGTTATTATCAGAGGTGGGTAGTAACGCGCTACATTTACTCCGTTACATCTACTTGAGTAACTTTTGGGATAAATTGTACTTCTAAGAGTAGTTTTAATGCAACATACTTTTACTTTTACTTAAGTATATTTATAGAGAAGAAACGCTACTTTTACTCCGCTACTTTTACTCCGCTACTTTTATCTACATTCAGCTCGCTACTCGCTACTAATTTTTATCGATCTGTTAATGCACGCTTTGTTTGTTTTGGTCTGTCAGACAGACCTTCAAAGTGCCTGCGTTACTGGTGACGTTTCACTTCGTTCCACCAATCAGATGCAGTCACTGGAGACGTTGGACCAATCAAACAGAGCCAGGTGGTCACATGACCTGACTTAAACAAGTTGAAAAACTTATTGGGGTGTTACCATTTAGTGGTCAATTGTACGGAATATGTACTGTACTGTGCAATCTAATAATAAAAGTTCCAATCAATCAATCAAAAGTGTGAAGGAAAAAAGACCCTTTTTTATTTCAACCGTACATCCCGTCAAAAGCCTAAAGACTGACTGCACAGTTCCTGTCTTCACAATAAAAGTGCCGCTCCATCGCGCCTGCGCTTTCAAAATAAGAGTCTCCGAAAGCCAGCGCAAACAAGCTAGCAAGCTACGGAGTTTGCCGCCAATGTATTTCTTGTAAAGTGTATAAAAACGAATATTGAAGCTGAACAAATAAGATGCCAAAAACCAACCACTTTCATGTGGTATTAGACAGAAAGCAGGAACTTTTTTTCTCCATTTGAAAACGTGGACGTTATCATCACTACTGTCTGATTACAATCAATGTAAGTCATCAGAATCAGGTAATACACCAACTTATATTCTTGTTTTCATGAAAGAAAGGAATCTATATGTGTTAAACATGCATGTATATTCATTAAAACACCTTTAACATGTAAACAAAAACGGCAAAATAAATAAATATAAATTATATACTGTATATATCAATGTATGTATATATATGTGTGTGTATATATATATATATATATATATATATATGTGTGTGTGTATATATATATATATATATATATGTGTGTGTATATATATATATATATATGTGTGTGTGTGTATATGTATATATATATATATATATATATATATATATATATATATATATATGTATATGTATGTGTGGGAAAAAAATCACAAGACTATTTCATCTCTACAGGCCTGTTTCATGAGGGGGGGTACCCTCAATCGTCAGGAGATTTTAATGGGAGCATTCGCATACCATGGTTTATATAGGGCACAGAGTGGGTGGGTACAGGCTGGCCTAGGGGCGTGGTGATTGGCTCATGTGTTACCTAGGAGGTGTTTCCGTCTATGGCGGCATGTTGTTACAATTTCGCTGCGCTTGTTGAGGGATGACAGGTCTGGACGGTAAATAATAAACAGTTTCTCTTTCAAGCATAGGTTGCATCTTTTATTACCACTATTGTAAGGTGTGCTGGATGCAAGAATTTGCCATGTTATTGAATATTCAACATTATTGTCTTTGAGGTCCCAAATGTGTTTGCTGAGTTCTGTGGTATTTCGCAGGTTTTTGTTCCTGAAAGAAGCCTTGTGATTGTTCCATCTGGTTTTGAATTCTCCCTCGGTTAATCCTACATATGTGTCGGATGTGTTAATGTCCTTGCGTATTACCTTAGATTGGTAGACAACTGATGTTTGTAAGCAACCCCCGTTGAGGGGGCAATCAGGTTTCTTTCGACAATTACATCCTTTGTTGGTTTTGGAGTCGCTCTGTCTGAGGGCCGACGGCTCATTTGCAATTGTTTTGTTGTGGTTTGAGATGATTTGTCGTATATTGTTCATGCAGCTGTAGCTCAATTTAATGTTGTTCTTGTTGAATACTTTTCTTAGGATGTTGTCTTTGGGAAAGTGTTTGTCAATCAGATTGAGGAATTTGTGTCCAATGTTCGTTGAGACGTTTTTGCTGTATGGGGGGTTGTACCAGATGATGTCGTTCCGTTTTCTGTTCTTTTTTGGCTGGTTTCCTGGCGTGGGTTCATAGGTGAGGGTGAAATTGTATCCGCTTTTCATCAAGCGGATACAACTCAGTACTTGAGTAGTTTTTTCACAACATACTTTTTACTTTTACTCAAGTAAATATTTGGGTGACTACTCCTTACTTTTACTTGAGTAATAAATCTCTAAAGTAACAGTACTCTTACTTGAGTACAATTTCTGGCTACTCTACCCACCTCTGGTTATTATATACTGAATATCGCCTTGTCATTCAATGACTCCGCTATGCTGCGTGCATGTATTTGTGTCGGTGGAAAAATGAAAAAGCTAAAGACAAAGCAAAACATTTGTGGGGCTAGTCCTTGCTCAAATGAGTTTTCTTCGAAAATATGCATATTCTGTCTTTGTGTTACAAAAACTGGTCTTAGCTGGTAGTTCTGTGGTAAATATCCACGAGTGGCACCTTCATATTCATAGAGACATTTGTTCTTTTGCATGCACTGCTCTCGCCATGAATATTTGTTGTCACTGTGTGCAACTGAGGTGGTCATATTTGTGTTGTTTGTGTTCAGCTTTTACATAATTCACAGTCTGAAAGCAGGTGTTGTTGCATGTTTGTAAATGACGGAAACGCTGTTTTGGCACAAGTGTGTCCGCTCACGTTGCTGCTGGCCAATGCTACCCAGAAAACCCACATTGTGAGTTTGTGTGTGAGTGAGGGGGGGGCATGCAAATGTAGTGTTGTTGTTGTTGTTGTTGTTGTGCACAGGATGTGCTGCAGCTGCTAACTAGACAAGTGCGAGAGAGGGAATGATGGATGGTCCGAGTATGATGAGTCATTTTCTCTGTAAGACACTGTTGTTTTCCACAAAGTTATTATCTCTTATTAATGGTTGCCAGGTAGTTGGTGGGTGGTTCTGTTGTTTTTAACATTTTGGATTCATTTAATGATGTGGTATTATTGCGGATGAACATAAAGCATTAGATGAGAATTGTCCCCATGAAAACCTTTCAAAAATGATTTGTGAAATGACTCAACCGAAGGATAAGTGCATTTAAAAAATTGCATTAAAAGGAAGCGCACCCTTTTCAAGGTAAAATCTTGGCCTCCCTTCTGAATTATAGCCCTGTTGCATCACAACGAGCTGTTTCCTTGTCCATTGTCAGGCAAGCTGCGAGGTTCTTCTTTTATCTGGATGGATCATCTGTAGGCCCGCATGTTGTTAACACTTCAGTCCTGTTGCCATGCACAATGAGATAGCGGATCTAAATGTGCTGAAGGTTAACGTATTAAAAAGAATGTGTTCAGGCTGTCTGAACAAAATCACCAGGAATAGGACAGTACAAAGACCCAGAATAGAATGGGTAAATGTAGAAGCCTCCTGATGCCATCCGTGTTAAACGGGGAAAAACAAGATCGTAAATGACCACCAAAATCTTATGTAGGGTTGAAACCGGTAATTTCAGCAATGGGTGGCGCTATAACTCACTACCGAAGTCTTTACAGTGGTTTTCGTTAGTAATCAGTTCCAAAAGGTCCGAAGATTCCAAATCATAAAAGTGTCCAAAAGAAATTCCGAATGAATGTTTCTCATTAGAAATAATGCAAACGTAATGATCCTGTCCACATTTGTACTTTGCTACGAGTTCTTTCTTGAGTTCAGTACTATTATTATACTCATCAAGTCATCTTTCGATTTAGTTTGTTCAATTAATGGGCTAATCTAACCTACTCAGTGGCCTAGTGGTTAGAGTGTCCGCCCTGAGATCGGTAGGTTGTGGGTTCAAACCCCGGCCGAGTCATACCAAAGACTATAAAAATGGGACCCATTACCTCCCTGCTTGGCACTCAGTATCAAGGGTTGGAATTGGGGGTTAAATCACCAAAAATGATTCCCGGGCGCGGCCACCGCTGCTGCCCACTGCTCCCCACTGCTCCCCTCACCTCCCAGGGGGTGATCAAGGGTGATGGGTTAAATGCAGAGAATAATTTCGCCACACCTAGTGTGTGTGTGACAATCATTGGTACTTTAACTTTAACTTTAACTTTAATCGGTTTATAGCCTCAATGTGTTTTTTTAGTGAAAATAGTTGAACTATTTTTCTGCTTGCCGTTACTTTAATTATTTTTTTCTAATGAACGCACATCATCAACATCGAAATGACCCTTTTAACATGTGTAAAATGAAACAAGATATGTTGTTTTTCAATCTCCGCCACACCCGACTTCTCTCTGTTGCAGTGACTGAGTGGGGGGAAAAAACTATCTCCGCATATGTCAAGTTTTTATCAGTTTTTATTCATTAAATTCAGTGTTTCCCACAGGACAGGCATCTATTTGTGGTGGTGTGGTCGGGGGGGTGGCAGCGGCGATGACGAAGAAGAACGCGGAGTTGGAATATAATTACAACATTTTATGTACATATTTATATACAGATTTGAACAATTAGTGATTCACTGAAATATATTTATTAATTGTGGTTCTTACAAAAAATATATCTTCCATCCATCCATCTTCTTCCGCTTATCCGAGGTCAGGTCGCGGGGGCAGCAGCTTAAGCAGGGAAGCCCAGACTTCCCTCTCCCCAGCCACTTCGTCCAGCTCCTCCCAGGGGATCCCGAGGCGTTCCCAGGCCAGCCGGGAGACATAGTCTTCCCAACGTGTCCTGGGTCTTCCTCGTGGCCTCCTACCGGTCGGACGTGCCCTAAACACCTCCCTAGGGAGGCGCTCGGGTGGCATTCTGACCAGATGCCCGAACCACCTCATCTGGCTCCTCTCCATGTGGAGGAGCAGCGGCTTTACTTTGAGCTCCCCCCGGATGGCAGAGCTTCTCACCCTATCTCTAAGGGAGAGCCCCGCCACCCGGTGGAGGAAACTCATTTCGGCCGCTTGTACCCGTGATCTTGTCCTTTCGGTCATAACCCAAAGCTCATGACCATAGGTGAGGATGGGAACGTAGATCGACCGGTAAATTGAGAGCTTTGCCTTCCGGCTCAGCTCCTTCTTCACCACAACGGATCGATACAGCGTCCGCATTACTGAAGACGCCGCACCGATCCGCCTGTCGATCTCACGATCCACTCTTCCCTCACTCGTGAACAAGACTCCGAGGTACTTGAACTCCTCCACTTGGGGCAAGATCTCCTCCCCAACCCGGAGATGGCACTCCACCCTTTTCCGGGCGAGAACCATGGACTCGGACTTGGAGGTGCTGATTCTCATCCCAGTCGCTTCACACTCAGCTGCGAACCGATCCAGTGAGAGCTGAAGATCCTGGCCAGATGAAGCCATCAGGACTACATCATCTGCAAAAAGCAGAGACCCAATCCTGCAGCCATCAAACCAGATCCCCTCAACGCCTTGACTGCGCCTAGAAATTCTGTCCATAAAAGTTATGAACAGAATCGGTGACAAAGGGCAGCCTTGGCGGAGTCCAACCCTCACCGGAAACGTGTCCGACTTACTGCCAGCAATGCGAACCAAGCTCTGACACTGATCATACAGGGAGCGGACCGCCACAATCAGACAGTCCGAAACCCCATACTCTCTGAGCACTCCCCACAGGACTTCCCGAGGGACACGGTCGAATGCCTTCTCCAAGTCCACAAAGCACATGTAGACTGGTTGGGCAAACTCCCATGCACCCTCAAGGACCCTGCCCAGAGTATAGAGCTGGTCCACAGTTCCACGACCAGGACGAAAACCACACTGTTCCTCCTGAATCCGAGGTTCGACTATCCAACGTAGCCTCCTCTCCAGTACACCTGAATAGACCTTACCGGGAAGGCTGAGGAGTGTGATCCCACGATAGTTAGAACACACCCTCCGGTTCCCCTTCTTAAAGAGAGGAACCACCACCCCGGTCTGCCAATCCAGAAGTACCGCCCCCGATGTCCACGCGATGCTGCAGAGTCTTGTCAACCAAGACAGCCCCACAGCATCCAGAGCCTTAAGGAACTCCGGGCGGATCTCATCCACCCCCGGGGCCTTGCCATCGAGGAGCTTTTTAACTACCTCAGCAACCTCAGCCCCAGAAATAGAAGAGCCCACCACAGATTCCCCAGGCACTGCTTCCTCATAGGAAGACGTGTTGGTGGGATTGAGGAGGTCTTCGAAGTATTCCCTCCACCGATCCACAACATCCGCATTATAAAATATAAAAGCTAAAATGTCTCTTAAAGCTCTGCCCCTTTAATTAGTAAATACTAAATAATTTAACTTTAGCCTATTACTACAACCATATTATTTACCAGCAACATGAAGTGAAACAGAGGCAGATTTGTCCTGCCACAGTCAGTCAACCTCCTCCTCCTCCTCCTGCTGCTGCTGAACAGGTCGCACCTGTGGTCCGGACTGTAGGCCTACCTCCTCTCCAAGTCGAACCCTTTTCGGCCGTTGAAAATATTTTTCTATACTCATCTGTGTGAAGGAGTGAACATCCAACATTAGAATTTATTACTAACGAGCAGAAGCGCTCTATGTACAGTGCCGTCTAACCTTAAGCGGCAGCAGCTCAACACATGCAGGGTTCAACGTTAAGGTTTTTTTCTACTTGCCCAACTTCTCAAATCTACTTGCCCCAATATTTTTACTTGTCCTGCCTAGGTTTTTTTCTGGCTGTGTAGTGCTCATGGCTTATATCTTACTAAAATCCTTCACGTTGACTTTTTACAACACTACACAGTATTTATTATTATTATTATCTATAATTACATTTAAATGGCATTGCATACATGTAAAATTAAATGCTATTTCACATTATTTGACCAGTAGCAGTTACACCCATCTGAACAGGTCAGCCACCTGTTTAAAGCCCGATCACAGTTGAAATCTTGAAATGAAGGGCCTTTAATGGCCAAAACATTAACCTGGACAACATTTTAACAGCTGGTTGGCTCAGATTTTATTCTTTTCATTGCATTCACATGCTGCAGTGGACAGTGGACAATTTAGCTTCAGTCCACGTGTGTTTATTGACAACAGTGTTATAACCTGGACACACGTTAGCTCGTCGGTATGAAAACACGTGACTGTTACTACGTGCATGAAGCAGCGTCAGGCTGCTCACCGTCAGTGAAACGCTCGGTGAAATCGCGGATTAACGTTGAATATATGACGAGCCGCGAGCGATGCAGCTATAACCTATCTACCTATATTACCCTCGTATTTTGATCCCGTCCGTCCGTCCGTCCGTCCCTCTTCTTCTTCTGGCCCACCAGGTGAATTAAGTGCTATTGGCGGAGTTACAATGCATAGTAGGCTACCGCCACCTACTGCACCGGAGTTGTAACTACAAGCAACATTCACAGACAGAGTCCCATTGCTTTTATGAGCGGTCGAGCGAGTCAAAAGCCGAAAAATCTATTTGTGGCGGACGTAATTCTTTCGTGGCGGGCCGCCACAAATAAATGAATGTGTGGGAAACACTGAAATTATTACCGTATTTTCCGCACTATAAGGCGCACCGGATTATTAGCCGCACCTTCTATGAATTACATATTTCATAATTTTGTCCACCAATAAGCCGCCCCGGACTAAAAGCCGCGCCTACGCTGCGCTAAAGTGAATGTCAAAAAAACGCTGCGCTAAAGTGAATGTCAAAAAAACAGTCAGATAGTTCAGTCAAACTTTAATAATATATTGAAAACCAGCGTTCTAACAACTCTGTCCCAAAATGTACGCAAATGTGCAATCACAAACATAGTAAAATTCAAAATGGTGTAGAACAATAGCAACATAATGTTGCTCGAACGTTAATGTCACAACACACAAAATAAACATAGCGCTCACCTTCTGAAGTTATTCTTCATTCGTAAATCCTTCGAATTCTTCGTCTTCGGTGTCCGAATTGAAAAGTTGGGCGAATACGGGATCCAAAATGGCCGGTTCCGTCTCGTCGAAGTCACCGGAGTCAGTGTCACTGTTGTCCAGCAGTTCTGTGAATCCTGCCTTCCGGAAAGGTCGGACCACAGTTGTGACCGAAACTATCTGCCCAGGCATTTACGATCCACTGGCAGATGTTGGCGTATGTCGACCGGCGCTATCTGCCCGTCTTAGTGAAGGTGTGTTCGCCTTCGGAGCTGTGTGAAAAAAGCCACCCGGCCTCTTCGCGTAAACTTCCCTTAACCACTCGCTCATCTTTTCTTCATCCATCCATCCCTTCGAGTTAGCTTTTATGATGACGCCGGCTGGAAAGGTCTCTTTTGGATGGGTGGAAGTTAGCATGGCAAGCTAGAACCACAGTGAAGGATGACTTCTCATTCCCTGTGGAGCGAATATTCACCGTACGTGCTCCCGTTCCACAGTGCGGTTCAGTTGCTGTGAAATACGGTAGTAATCCGTGTGCGGATGGAGAGATTGCGTCTTTTTATGAACCGGATCGTTTTGTAGGAGCCATTTTGTGGTCTTTACAGATGTAAACAGGAAATGAAACGTACGGTGATATCCGCGCGTTTTTTCTTCTTCTTCCGGGGGCGGGTGAAGCGCTTCCTGTTCTATGGGGGCGGGTGAAGCGCTTCCTGTTCTATGGGGGCGAGTGCTTTCCTTGGCGGTTGCTTGCGTAGAAGAAGAAGCGCTTCCTGTTCTACCGGGAAAAAAGATGGCGGCTGTTTACCGAAGTTGCGAGACCGAAACTTTATGAAAATGAATCGTAATAAAGCGCACCGGGTTATTAGGCGCACTGTCAGCTTTTGAGAAAAATTGTGGTTTTTAGGTGCGCCTTATAGTGCGGAAAATACGGTAATCAAAGCAACAGAATGTAAATCCAATGTTATTTTAAACTGAATTCGGTCATTTAATCGATTAATCGTAGCAGCCCTACCTTCTTTATCACAGTGCTGTTTAATGCTAGACGATATGGGAAAAAAAAAATACAATAAAATTGAAAGTATTTTTACTACCAGCCTTTCTTTTTGCCAGTGTATATTAGGGTCATGTCTCCACATACGAACTTGGAGAATCTGTCATTTCTGTCTCTGAAGGACTGTTTTGTCATAGACTTTGCTTTTTAGACAACTCTTGTTAGGCTGGTTTGGTGTGTTTTTTTTGCATCATGTCGTGGTTTTAAGGTAATGTTATTATTTTGTAATTTGATTAATATCTGAGTGCTGTTCTTCATGTACCGTATTTTCCGCACTATAAGGCGCACCTAAAAACCACAAATTTTCTCAAAAGCTGACAGTGCGCCTTATAACCCGGTGCGCTTTATATATGGATTAATATTAAGATTCATTTTCATAAAGTTTCGGTCTCGCAACTTCGGTAAACAGCCGCCATTTTTTTTCCCGGTAGAACAGGAAGCGCTTCTTCTTCTACGCAAGCAACCGCCAAGGTAAGCACCCGCCCCCATAGAACAGGAAGCGCTTCTTCTTCTGCTGTAAGCAACCACCCGCCCGCGTAGAAGGAGAAAAAGCGCGCGGATATTACCGTACGTTTCATTTCCTTTGTGTGTTTACATCTGTAAAGACCACAAAATGGCTCCTACTAAGCGACAGGGATCCGGTTCATGAAAAGACGCAATCTCTCCATCCGCACACGGATTACTATTTCACAGCAACTGATATTCCTGTGAACCGCACTGTGGATACAACGGGAGCACGTACGGTGAATATTCGCACCACAGGGAATGAGAAGTCATCCTTCACTGTGGTTCTAGCTTGCCATGCTAATGGCCAGAAACTTCCACCCATGGTGATATTCAAAAGGAAGACCTTGCCAAAAGAGACCTTTCCAGCCGGCGTCATCATAAAAGCTAACTCGAAGGGATGGATGAAGAAAAGATGAGCGAGTGGTTAAGGTAAGTTTAAGTTTACGCGAAGAGGCCGGGTGGCTTTTTTCACGCAGCTCCGTCCATGTTGATATACGACTCCATGCGCGCCCACATCACGCTGGTTTTAATATATTATTAAAGTTTGACTGACCTATCTGACTGTTTTTTTGACATTCCTTTAGCGCAGTTAGATGCGGCTTACAACACGGGGCGGCTTATAGGTGGACAAAGTTTTGAAATATGCCGTTCATTGAAGGCGCGGCTTATAACCCAGGGCGCCTTATGGTGCGGAAAATACGGTAATGTCTTCCAGTTATAGAAAAGATTGGACCTGTTGAAGTTACTAATAACGACTCGTTAGCATCATGTTTCAGTGTTTCCCACACATTCATTTATTTGTGGCGGCCCGCCACGAAAGAATTACGTCCGCCATAAATGGATTTTTCGGCTTTTGACTCGCTCGACCGCTCATAAAAGCAATGGGACTGTCTGTGAATGTTGCTTGTAGTTACAACTCCGGTGCAGTAGGTGGCGGTAGCCTACTATGCATTGTAACTCCGCCAATAGCACTTAATTCACCTGGTGGGCCAGAAGAAGAAGAAGAAGAAGAAGAAGAAGACGGCGGAGTAAAAGAACGGACCGACCGGATCAAAATACGAGGGTAATATAGGTTGTAGGTAGATAAGTTATAGCTGCATCGCTCGCGGCTCGTCATATATTTAACGTTAATCCGCGATTTCACCGAGCGTTTCACTGACGGTGAGCAGCCTGACGCTGCTTCATTAACACCGCCGCTGTTGTCACGTCACGTGTTACCATACCGACGAGCTAACGTGTCCAGGTTATAACCCTGTTGTCAATAAACACACGTGGAGACGGTGCTTCAGATACTGCATTAATAATGAAGCTAAATTGTCCACTGTCCACTGCAGCATGTGAATGCAATGAAAAGAATAAAATCTGAGCCAACCAGCTGTTAAAATGTTGTCCAGGTTAATGTTTTGGCCTTCATTTCAAGATTTCAACTGTGATCGGGCTTTAAACAGGTGGCTGACCTGTTCAGATGGGTGTAACTCAGGGGTGCTCACACTTTTTCTGCAGGCGAGCTACTTTTCAATTGATCTAGTCGTGGGGATCTACCTCATTCATATATATCATTTATATTTACTTATTTATGAAATATATGTTTTTGTTAACAAGTTAAAGGTGTTTAATGATAATGCAAGCATGTTTAACACATATAGTTAATATTGTTAATACATTAAAGGTGTTTAATGATAATACAAGCATGTTTAATACATATAGTTAATATTGTGAACAACTTAAAGGTGTTTAAAGATAATACAAGCATGTTTAACACATATTGTTAATAAATTAAAGGTGTTTAATGATAATACAAGCATGTTTAACACATATAGTTAATATTGTTAACAAGTTAAAGGTGTTTAATGACAATACAAGCATGTTTAACACATATAGTTAATATTGTTAACAAGTTAAAGGTGTTTAAAGATAATACAAGCATGTTTAACACATATAGTTAATATTGTTAACAAGTTATAAGCGGTAGAAAATGGATGGATGGATGGAAGTTAAAGGTGTTTAAAAATAATACAAGCATGTTTAACACATATAGTTAATATTGTTAATAAGTTAAAGGTGTTTAAAAATAATACAAGCATGTTTAACACATATAGTTAATATTGTTAACAAGTGAAAGGTGTTTAAAAATAATACAAGCATGTTTAACACATATAGTTAATATTGTTAACAAGTTAAAGGTGTTTAAAAATAATACAAGCATGTTTAACACATATAGATTCCTTTCTTTCATGAAGACAAGAATATAAGTTGTTGTATTACCTG
>NC_084548.2:1170000-1197500 GCF_033978685.3 Nerophis lumbriciformis
TTCAACAATTTTCTCACACATTTGTTGACAAAGTGGTGACCCTCGCCCCATCCTTGTTTGTGAATGACTGAGCATTTCATGGAATCTACTTTTATACCCAATCATGGCACCCACCTGTTCCCAATTAGCCTGTTCACCTGTGGGTGTCATGTCTGTGTGATCATGTTTTGTTTTAGTCATGTTCGGTTTTGTTTTTGGACTTTTTGTGCACTTTTGTTTTGTTTTGTCACCATAGCAACCATTAGTTTTCACCTGTCACGTCACGCACCTGTTTCACGTTTTGAGTCACGCACCTGCTTTCACTAATCATGTCTATAGTATTTAAGTTCATTGTTTTCAGTTTCTCGTTCTGGCGACATCTCACATTTAAGCTCTGTACATTCCTGACACTTGTTTTCATGTCCATCCTTCATGCTGCTACTTTTGTCCAAGCCAAGTAAGTTTTTGTTTATTAATGCTATAGTCTTTTGGTTTCATAGTTTGTTCCCCGCCACTGTGCGCACTTTTCGTTTGTTCCGTTTTTTTGATATATTAAATAAGTCATGTACTTACATTCCCGTCTCGCCCGAGCCAACTTTCCGTTGCATTCCGGAAAAGCAAAGAACCCAGGACCAAGTCATGACAGTGGGATGTTCCAAATAAGTGTTTGATGAGCATTCCTCAACTTTATCAGTATTTATTGCCACCTTTCCCAACTTCTTTGTCACATGTTGCTGGCATCAAATTCTAAAGTAAAAAAAAAAGTAAAAAAAAAAAAAAAAAAGTTTATCAGTTTGAACATCAAATATGTTGTCTTTGTAGCATATTCAACTGAATATGGGTTGAAAATGATTTGCAAATCATTGTATTCCGTTTATATTCTAACACAATTTCCCAACTCATATGGAAACGGGGTTTGTATGTGTGTATATATATATATTTATGTATATTAGGGATGTCCCGATCCAGGTTTTTGCACTTCCGATCCGATACCGATATTGTTTTTGCATTTCCGATCCGATACCGATACTGACCGATACCGATACTGACCGATACTGGCCTATCTGAGCATGTATTAAAGTTTAAAGTTATTTAGCCTACTTAGTTGTCAGAATCATGTTGAAAAGGGTTTTAGTACTCTTGATAACAACTAGCCAGCTGAATTAGGGGAGTTTGAATAATACACAATGGTTGGTAAGAAGAAACTGACCTGTTTATTCAAGGATAAACACAAAATAGACAAAATTATACATGACAAACAGAAATGGCATCATTGAAACTAGGGCTGGGCGATATGGCCTTTTTTTAATATTGCGATATTTTAAGGCCATATTGCGATACACAATATATATCTGGATATTTTGCCTTAGCCTTGAATGAACACTTGATGCATATAATCACAGCAGTATGATGATTCTATGTGTTTTGATTGATTGATTGAGACTTTTATTAGTAGGTTGCACAGTGAAGTACATATTCCGTACAATTGACCACTAAATGGTAACACCCCAATAAGTTTTTACACTTGTTTAAGTCGGTATATACTATCAGATATATACTATCATCATAATACAGTCATCACACAAGATAATCACATTGAATTATTTACATTATTTATAATCCAGGGTGTGGAGGGGTGCGCCGGATGTAAGTGTCAAAAAGACAGCCAAAAGAGTTTGATATGAGAATAAATCTAAAGTTAAAATATAGGGTAGAAATGCACCCATTTGCAGGAAATGTAGTCTTGATTTTCAAAATGTTCTTTCAAGGCTTGCATGTCTACATTAAAACATTCTTCTTCATACTGCATTAATATATGCTACTTTTAAACTTTCATGCAGAGAAGGAAATCACAACTAAAAAAATCACTAATTTTTTCATACGGTGTTTATGTGGAAATTTTTGCCATTTTGATGGTGTGGACGTGTGGCACCGAATGGAGATAAGCGTCTCGACAGACGTCACAATATTTGAACAATGATGACGAAAACTGTTGTCTCTGTCGTGTCCGTGTGTCGAAAATTGTTAAGCGCTTATTTTTTTATTTGATTTTGTGCGTGGCATAGATTTGCCGTGCGCAGAGGACGCTTGAGCAGGCGCGCACCTTAGCGGCCGCGCTAGCATCACAGCTAACGTTAGCCATGCCGCTACCTCGCTCTCTGCTGGGAGAGGACGTATACGTATGTGACGTATGACGTGACAGTATGTGACGTATGACGTGACAGTATGTGACGTGTGTAAGAAGGTGCGCTCGCTGTCTGTGAGAGGGAGTCACAGGAAAGAGTGAGAAGAGCCTGTCGTGTAATGCCAGCAGCTAAAAGCAACTGCGTGAGAATTGTGGATGTGTTGAAGGTGTGCTGGAAAATGCGGAACGGAAATTAGGGAGCAGCAGAAAACTGGAATGTATTATTTAAATAGGTGCGTTGGAAAACACGGACCGGAGTTTTTTTTAAAACTGGATCTGGATCGGCATTTTCCCATGCCTTGCCGATACGCAATTTCTGGCAAATATCGGCAGCCGATCCGATCCAAATATCGGATCGGGACATCCCTAGAATGAATGAATGAATGAAGCGTATGCCGAGGCAAAATTGGCACTCAGAGGCATATTTGTCACGATGTCATGGTTGGTAAAAAAAGGAGGTGTTGGTAAATAGAGGTTCCACTGTGTTTCATTGAACATTTATTTAAATGACACAAACTGTTGTGGTCCAAACACACTTCCTTCAATCCTTTGTAAATGATGAAGTGGAAGCACTATCTTCACTATCTTTGTAAATGATGAAGTGGAAGCACTATCTTCACTATCTTTGTAAATGATGAAGTGGAAGCACTATCTTCACTTCCTTCACTATCTTTGTAAATGATGAAATGGAAGCACTATCTTCACTATCTTCACTATCTTTGTAAATGATGAAGTGGAAGCACTATCTTCACTATCTTCACTATCTTCACTATCTTTGTAAATGATGAAGTGGAAGCACTATCTTCACTATCTTCACTATCTTTGTAAATGATGAAGTGGAAGCACTATCTTCACTTCTTTCACTATCTTTGTAAATGATGAAGTGGAAGCACTATCTTCACTTCCTTCACTATCTTTGTAAATGATGAAGTGGAAGCACTATCTTCACTTCCTTCACTATCTTTGTAAATGATGAAGTGGAAGCACTATCTTCACTATCTTCACTATCGTTGTAAATGATGAAGATGAAGCACTATCTTCCCAAATCTGCTGCATAACAAAGTAGCAAACCTATTGTCAGAGGATGGGAAACCAAGCTTTTTGACTTCCCTACATGTGGAGCAGGTGTTTTGATGAATTGCCACATTATTATTCCTCCAGCTTTTATTACCCCCAGCGGGGAACGTTTTCTGTTTTCTTGTTGGGCTGAGTGGAACTTTTTATTTCCTCTGGTTCAGCTGACACTGCATCCTCTGTTTTCTATGTGCTGCTTGAGTATAGAAATCCACTCTCAAAAACGACATATACCAACAATATTACAACCTGTCACTTTTCTTTATGGTGGTATATTCTACTTTGACGCTGTGATTAATGCTCATTCAAGCTACTTTATACCATGCAACATATTTATTAACTTAAGTCTCTCAAAAGAAGCACATTTCCATCACAATCAGCTGAGCAAAGAGAGTTCAATATACTGTATATCAGTGTTTTTCAACCTTTTGTGAGCCAAGGCACATTTTTTGCGTTGAAATGCAGAAATCCTTAAAAAACAAAACAGTAAAAAGTCGTTGTCGCAATTGTTGGATATGACTTTAAAGCATAACCAAGCATGCATCAATATAGCTCTTGTCTCAAAGTAGGTGTACTGTCACCACCTGTCACATCACACCCTGACTTATTTGGACTTTTTTGCTGTTTTCCTGTGTGTAGTGTTTTACTTCTTGTCTTGCGCTCCTATTTTGGTGGCTTTTTCTCTTTTTTTGGTATTTTCCTGTAGCAGTTTCATGTCTTCCTTTGAGCGATATTTCCCCGCATCTACTTTGTTTTAGCAATCAAGAATATTTCAGTTGTTTTTATCCTTCTTTGTGGGGACATTGTTGATCGTCATGTCATGTTGGGATGTACATTGTCTTTGCTCCACAGTAAGTCTTTGCTGTCGTCCAGCATTCTGTTTTTGTTCTGCATAGCCTTCCCTAAGCTTCAATGCCTTTTCTTAGGGGCACTCACCTTTAGTTTATTTTTGGTTTAAGAATTAGACACCTTTTTACATGCATGCTGCCTCAAGCTGTTTCTGACATCTACAAAGCAATTAGCTACCTGCTGCCACATAATACTTCTTGTCTTGCGCTCCTATTTTGGTGGCTTTTTCTCTTTTTTTGGTATTTTCCTGTAGCAGTTTCATGTCTTCCTTTGAGCGATATTTCCCCGCATCTACTTTGTTTTAGCAATCAAGAATATTTCACTTGTTTTTATCCTTCTTTGTGGAGACATTGTTGATTGTCATGTCATGTTGGCATGTACATTGTGGACGCCGTCTTTGCTCCACAGTAAGTCTTTGCTGTCATCCAGCATTCTGTTTTTGTTCTGCATAGCCTTCCCTAAACTTCAATGCCTTTTCTTAGGGGTACTCACCATTAGTTTATTTTTGGTTTAAGCATTAGACACCTTTTTACATGCATGCTGCCTCAAGCTGTTTCTGACATCTACAAAGCAATTAGCTACCTGCTGCCACCTAATACTTCTTGTCTTGCGCTCCTATTTTGGTGGCTTTTTCTCTTTTTTTGGTATTTTCCTGTAGCAGTTTCATGTCTTCCTTTGAGCGATATTTCCCCGCATCTACTTTGTTTTAGCAATCAAGAATATTTCACTTGTTTTTATCCTTCTTTGTGGGGACATTGTTGATCGTCATGTCATGTTGGGATGTACATTGTCTTTGCTCCACAGTAAGTCTTTGCTGTCGTCCAGCATTCTGTTTTTATTCTGCATAACCTTCCCTAAACTTCAATGCCTTTTCTTAGGGGCACTCACCTTTAGTTTATTTTTGGTTTAAGCATTAGACACCTTTTTACATGCATGCTGCCTCAAGCTGTTTCTGACATCTACAAAGCAATTAGCTACCTGCTGCCACCTAATACTTCTTGTCTTGCGCTCCTATTTTGGTGGCTTTTTCTCTTTTTTTGGTATTTTCCTGTAGCAGTTTCATGTCTTCCTTTGAGCGATATTTCCCCGCATCTACTTTGTTTTAGCAATCAAGAATATTTCACTTGTTTTTATCCTTCTTTGTGGGGACATTGTTGATCGTCATGTCATGTTGGGATGTACATTGTCTTTGCTCCACAGTAAGTCTTTGCTGTCGTCCAGCATTCTGTTTTTGTTCTGCATAGCCTTCCCTAAACTTCAATGCCTTTTCTTAGGGGCACTCACCTTTAGTTTATGTTTGGTTTAAGCATTAGACACCTTTTTTACATGCATGCTGCCTCACGCTGTTTCCGACATCTACAAAGCAATTAGCTACCTGCTGCCACCTAATACTTCTTGTCTTGCGCTCCTATTTTGGTGGCTTTTTCTCTTTTTTTGGTATTTTCCTGTAGCAGTTTCATGTCTTCTTTTGAGCGATATTTCCCCGCATCTACTTTGTTTTAGCAATTAAGAATATTTCAGTTGTTTCTATCCTTCTTTGTGTGGACATTGTTGATCTTCATGTCATGTTGGCATGTACATTGTGGACGCCGTCTTTGCTCCACAGTAAGTCTTTGCTGTCGTCCAGCATTCTGTTTTTATTCTGCATAGCCTTCCCTAAACTTCAATGCCTTTTCTTAGGGGCACTCACCTTTAGTTTATTTTTGGTTTAAGCATTAGACACCTTTTTACATGCATGCTGCCTCAAGCTG
Source organism: Nerophis lumbriciformis (assembly GCF_033978685.3). Classification (NCBI taxonomy): domain Eukaryota; kingdom Metazoa; phylum Chordata; class Actinopteri; order Syngnathiformes; family Syngnathidae; genus Nerophis; species Nerophis lumbriciformis. The sequence continues at coordinate 1,175,839 of NC_084548.2, forward strand.
TTTCTGACATCTACAAAGCAATTAGCTAGCTGCTGCCACCTAATACTTCTTGTCTTGCGCTCCTATTTTGGTGGCTTTTTCTCTTTTTTTGGTATTTTCCTGTAGCAGTTTCATGTCTTCCTTTGAGCGATATTTCCCCGCATCTACTTTGTTTTAGAAATCAAGAATATTTCAGTTGTTTTTATCCTTCTTTGTGGGGACATTGTTGATCGTCATGTCATGTTGGGATGTACATTGTCTTTGCTCCACAGTAAGTCTTTGCTGTCGTCCAGCATTCTGTTTTTATTCTGCATAGCCTTCCCTAAACTTCAATGCCTTTTCTTAGGGGCACTCACCATTAGTTTATTTTTGGTTTAAGCATTAGACACCTTTTTACATGCATGCTGCCTCAAGCTGTTTCTGACATCTACAAAGCAATTAGCTACCTGCTGCCACCTAATACTTCTTGTCTTGCGCTCCTATTTTGGTGGCTTTTTCTCTTTTTTTGGTATTTTCCTGTAGCAGTTTCATGTCTTCCTTTGAGCGATATTTCCCCGCATCTACTTTGTTTTAGCAATCAAGAATATTTCAGTTGTTTTTATCCTTCTTTGTGGGGACATTGTTGATCGTCATGTCATGTTGGGATGTACATTGTCTTTGCTCCACAGTAAGTCTTTGCTGTCGTCCAGCATTCTGTTTTTATTCTGCATAGCCTTCCCTAAGCTTCAATGCCTTTTCTTAGGGGCACTCACCTTTAGTTTATTTTTGGTTTAAGCATTAGACACCTTTTTACATTGATGCTGCCTCAAGCTGTTTCTGACATCTACAAAGCAATTAGCTACCTGCTGCCACCTAATACTTCTTGTCTTGCGCTCCTATTTTGGTGGCTTTTTCTCTTTTTTTGGTATTTTCCTGTAGCAGTTTCATGTCTTCCTTTGAGCGATATTTCCCCGCGTCTACTTTGTTTTAGCAATCAAGAATATTTCAGTTGTTTTTATCCTTCTTTGTGGGGACATTGTTGATCGTCATGTCATGTTGGGATGTACATTGTCTTTGCTCCACAGTAAGTCTTTGCTGTCGTCCAGCATTCTGTTTTTATTCTGCATAGCCTTCCCTAAGCTTCAATGCCTTTTCTTAGGGGCACTCACCTTTAGTTTATTTTTGGTTTAAGCATTAGACACCTTTTTACATTGATGCTGCCTCAAGCTGTTTCTGACATCTACAAAGCAATTAGCTACCTGCTGCCACCTAATACTTCTTGTCTTGCGCTCCTATTTTGGTGGCTTTTTCTCTTTTTTTGGTATTTTCCTGTAGCAGTTTCATGTCTTCCTTTGAGCGATATTTCCCCGCGTCTACTTTGTTTTAGCAATCAAGAATATTTCAGTTGTTTTTATCCTTCTTTGTGGGGACATTGTTGATCGTCATGTCATGTTGGGATGTACATTGTCTTTGCTCCACAGTAAGTCTTTGCTGTCGTCCAGCATTCTGTTTTTATTCTGCATAGCCTTCCCTAAGCTTCAATGCCTTTTCTTAGGGGCACTCACCTTTAGTTTATTTTTGGTTTAAGCATTAGACACCTTTTTACATTGATGCTGCCTCAAGCTGTTTCTGACATCTACAAAGCAATTAGCTACCTGCTGCCACCTAATACTTCTTGTCTTGCGCTCCTATTTTGGTGGCTTTTTCTCTTTTTTTGGTATTTTCCTGTAGCAGTTTCATGTCTTCCTTTGAGCGATATTTCCCCGCATCTACTTTGTTTTAGCAATCAAGAATATTTCACTTGTTTTTATCCTTCTTTGTGGGGACATTGTTGATCGTCATGTCATGTTGGGATGTACATTGTCTTTGCTCCACAGTAAGTCTTTGCTGTCGTCCAGCATTCTGTTTTTGTTCTGCATAGCCTTCCCTAAGCTTCAATGCCTTTTCTTAGGGGCACTCACCTTTAGTTTATGTTTGGTTTAAGCATTAGACACCTTTTTTACATGCATGCTGCCTCACGCTGTTTCTGACATCTACAAAGCAATTAGCTACCTGCTGCCACCTAATACTTCTTGTCTTGCGCTCCTATTTTGGTGGCTTTTTCTCTTTTTTTGGTATTTTCCTGTAGCAGTTTCATGTCTTCCTTTGAGCGATATTTCCCCGCATCTACTTTGTTTTAGCAATCAAGAATATTTCACTTGTTTTTATCCTTCTTTGTGGGGACATTGTTGATCGTCATGTCATGTTGAGATGTACATTGTCTTTGCTCCACAGTAAGTCTTTGCTGTCGTCCAGCATTCTGTTTTTATTCTGCATAGCCTTCCCTAAGCTTCAATGCCTTTTCTTAGGGGCACTCACCTTTAGTTTATTTTTGGTTTAAGCATTAGACACCTTTTTACATGCATGCTGCCTCAAGCTGTTTCTGACATCTACAAAGCAATTAGCTACCTGCTGCCACCTAATACTTCTTGTCTTGCGCTCCTATTTTGGTGGCTTTTTCTCTTTTTTTGGTATTTTCCTGTAGCAGTTTCATGTCTTCCTTTGAGCGATATTTCCCCGCATCTACTTTGTTTTAACAATCAAGAATATTTCAGTTGTTTTTATCCTTCTTTGTGGGGACATTGTTGATCCTCATGTCATGTTGGGATGTACATTGTCTTTGCTCCACAGTAAGTCTTTGCTGTCGTCCAGCATTCTGTTTTTATTCTGCATAACCTTCCCTAAACTTCAATGCCTTTTCTTAGGGGCACTCACCTTTAGTTTATTTTTGTTTTAAGCATTAGACACCTTTTTACATGCATGCTGCCTCAAGTTGTTTCTGACATCTACAAAGCAATTAGCTACCTGCTGCCACCTAATACTTCTTGTTTTGCGCTCCTATTTTGGTGGCTTTTTCTCTTTTTTTGGTATTTTCCTGTAGCAGTTTCATGTCTTCCTTTGAGCGATATTTCCCCGCATCTACTTTGTTTTAGCAATCAAGAATATTTCAGTTGTTTTCATCCTTCTTTGTGGGGACATTGTTGATCGTCATGTCATGTTGGGATGTACATTGTCTTTGCTCCACAGTAAGTCTTTGCTGTCGTCCAGCATTCTGTTTTTATTCTGCATAGCCTTCCCTAAACTTCAATGCCTTTTCTTAGGGGCACTCACCTTTAGTTTATTTTTGTTTTAAGCATTAGACACCTTTTTACCTGCATGCTGCCTCACGCTGTTTCCCACATCTACAAAGCAATTAGCTACCTGCTGCCACCTACTGATATGGAAGAGTATTACACGGTTACTCTGCCCAGCTCTAGACAGCACCGACACTCAACAACAACACATCATTTGCAGACTATAATTACTGCTTTGCAAAAAATATTTTTAACCCAAATAGGTGGAATTAGATCATCTCCCACGGCACACCAGACTGTATTTTACGGCACAGTGGTTGAAAATCACTGCTGTATATTTCAAGAAACATGCCAGCAAGTCTCATCTTCTTTACACGCTTTTACCTCAATTTTATAAATGTAATAAGATTATGCTGTGCTGTGAGATAATCCCCCCAGATTATGCTTGATTTGTCACTCTGGGGCTGCAAATTCTTTCCATCCCCCCCTTTTTTTTAATTTTCAGTTGGCTACTTATTGACTCATTTTACTATTTCCAAATTCTTGTCTCCTATCTCAGCCCACTCATGCACATTTAAAGTGCTCTCCTATCTAGTTGCTGCATTTGTGTGGTTTGCTTTTACCCCGCTAACCCTATTTCTCACGTTAATAATTCACCCTCATTGGCCCTTTGGCCTCATTCCATGTAAACACAAACATGGCGACGCGGCAGTTTTGTGACACCACATCTACAAGCTTCAAGTGGAAAGAAGGCCTAAGGTTGATGGATGGTTGGCGTCTAAGATTAGTTGGAATACAATCGTTGTCGTGTATTTGATGGAACACTTTGTAGTCTTTTGTTGTCATTTAAGTTCGTAGATCAGATGATATATGTCTCTTTTTTAACGATATTCCGTGACTGTACTTAAATGTATAATAGACTGTATTTATATTATTCACATGTGAATAATGCTGTATAATGGACTATATTTATATTATTCACATGTGAATAATGCTGTATAATAGACTGTATTTATATTATTCACATGTGAATAATGCTGTATAATAGACTGTATTTATATTATTCACATGTGAATAATGCTGTATAATAGACTGTATTTATACTATTCACATGTGAATAGTATAAATATATTTATATTATTCACATGTGACTAATAATGTATAATAATAGACTATATTTATATTATTCACATGTGAATAATGCTGTATAATAGACTGTATTTAGATTCTTCACATGTGAATAATACTGTATAATAGACTGTATTTATATTCACATGTGAATAATACTGTATAATAGACTGTATTTATATTATTCACATGGGAATAATGCTGTATAATAGACTGTATGTATGTTATTCACATGTGAATAATGCTGTATAATAGACTGTATTTATATTATTCAAATGTGAATAATACTGTATAATAGACTGTATTCATATTATTCACATGGGAATAATGCTTATAATAGACTATTTATATTATTCACATGTGAATTATGCTGTATAATATACTGTATTTACCTTATTCACATGTGAATAATGCTGTATAATAGACTGTATTGACATGTGAATAATGCTGTATAATAGACTGTATATATATTATTTACATGTGAATAATGCTGTATAATAGATTGTATTTATATTATTCACATGTGAATAATGCTGTATAATAGACTGTATTTATATTATTCACATGTGAATAATGCTGTATAATAGACTATATTATTCACATGTGATATATGCTGTATAATATACTGTATTTACCTTATTCACATGTGAATAATGCTGTATAATAGACTATTTATATTATTCACATGTGAATTATGCTGTATAATATACTGTATTTACCTTATTCACATGTGAATAATGCTGTATAATAGACTGTATTTACCTTATTCACATGTGAATAATGCTGTATAATAGACTGTATATATATTATTCACATGTAAAAACTACCTAAGTGTTTATTTTTTTTGTGAGCGAACTGTGGTGCTGAATTTCCCCCAGGGATCAATAAAGTACCGTCTATTCTATTCTATTCTATTCTAAGCCTTGCACTGAACATTCGATAATATTACTCACTTTAGGCTTGCCAAGAAGGAAATCGCCTAGCGTGTCGCCATTCTTACGGAGTGTCAGCTTAGTAGGTCACAGGTCAGTCTGGGTACCCTGTGACATAATCGGGTTGATACAAATTCAATTGAGTCAACAAATGGTTGACAGATCTCACTTTTGAAAGCATTGTGACTTTATGTTCTTTACCTAGCAGTCTACAAACACGTATACGAAAAGTAGATTCCAAAGTTTAGACATTTACAATGACTTCTGGAAAGACAATTGTCCAAATGCTTCTAAAACTGACATACTCTGCATGGAATGGCTGTTATTCCTGAATGGTAAAGGTCATATTTTTGTGAAACTCCCTTGAATTAAAGCCTAAAGTCTACACTTTAGCGCATGTGGCTCTTTAGTGCAGCCCTAGTGGCTCCCTGGAGCTTTTAAAACATATATTTTTTGTTTTAATATGGTTTCTGTAGGAGGACAAAGATGACACAAACCTTCCTATGTGTTAGAAATCCCACTGTTTATGTTAAACATGGCGATTATAGTTTTGCTCTACTACTTTCAGCGGTCCTTGAACTCACCGTAGTTTGTTTACATGTACAACTTTCTCCGAGGCTGCCACAGTAATACGTGTTTTATGCCACTCCTTCTTTGTCTCATTTTGTCCACCAAACGTTTTGTGCTGTGTGTGAATACACAAAGGTGAGCTTTGTTGATGTTATTACTTGTGTGGAGTGCTAATCAGGCTTATTTGGTCAGTGCATGACTGCAAGCTAATCAATGCCAACATGACAGAGGCTAGCTGTATCTACATTTGTAGGTATATTTGAGCTCATTTAATTTCCTTTACTTACGTCCTCTGTGTATTTAATTTATAATTGCGTGTCTCGTGACATATTATCGGTATGTAATATTTGCTGCGCCATGTTGTTCCAGACCACAGCAAACGTTACCCAGCCTGCTAAGATTGTAATAAAACCATTAGAAGAAGACGGCCTGCCATTTCCTTTAACTTGGACACACACATCTATACCTTTTGGCTATTACAGTACATGTACATGTACTGTAAATGTATAATGTATTTATCTTATTCACATGTGAATAATGCTGTATAATACACTATTATTCACATGTGAATAATGCTGCATAAGACTGTATTTATATTATTCACATGTGAGTAATGCTGTATAATAGACTGTATTTATATTATTTACATGTGAATAATGCCGTATAATAGACTGTATTTATATTATTCACAGGTGAATAATGCTGTATAATAGACTATTTATATTATTTACATGTGAATAATGCTGTATAATAGACTGTATTTATATTATTCACATGTGAATAATGCTGTATAATAGACTATATTATCTACATGTGAATAATGCTGTATAATAGACTATGTATTTTATTCACATGTGAATAATGCTGTATAATAGACTGTATTCATATTATTCACATGTGAATAATGCTGTATAATAGACTGTATTTATATTATTCACATGTGAATAATGCTGTATAATAGACTGTATTTATATTATTTACATGTGAATAATGCTGTATAATAGACTGTATTTATATTATTCACATGTGAATAATGCTGTATAATAGACTGTATTTATATTATTCACATGTGAATATTGCTGTATAATAGACTGTATTTATATTATTCACATGTGAATAATGCTGTATAATAGACTGTATTTATATTATTCACATGTGAATTATGCTGTATAATAGACTGTATTTGTATTATTCACATGTGAATAATGCTGTATAATAGACTGTATTTATATTATTCACATGTGAATAATGCTGTATAATAGACTGTATTTATATTATTCACATGTGAATAATGCTGTATAATAGACTGTATTTATATTATTTACATGTGAATAATGCTGTATAATAGACTTTATATTATTCACATGTGAATAATGCTGTATAATAGACCTTATTTATATTATTCACATGTGAATAATGCTGTATAATAGACTGTATTTGTATTATTCACATGTGAATAATGCTGTATAATAGACTATTTATACTATTCACATGTGAATAAAGCTGTATAATAGACTGTATTTGTATTATTCACATGTGAATAATGCTGTATAATAGACTGTATTTATATTATTCACATGTGAATAATGCTGTATAATAGACTGTATTTGTATTACTCACATGTGAATAATGCTGTATAATAGACTGTATTTATATTATTCACATGTGACTAATGCTGTATAATAGACTGTATTTATATTATTCACATGTGAATAATGCTGTATAATACACTATTATTCACATGTGAATAATGCTGCATAAGACTGTATGTATGTTATTCACATGTGAATAATGCTGCATAAGACTGTATTTATATTATTCACATGTGAATAATGCTGTATAATAGACTGTATTTATACTATTCACATGTGAATAATGCTGTATAATAGACTGTATTTATATTATTCACATGTGAATAATGCTGTATAATACACTATTATTCACATGTGAATAATGCTGCATAAGACTGTATGTATGTTATTCACATGTGAATAATGCTGCATAAGACTGTATTTATATTATTCACATGTGAATAATGCTGTATAATAGACTGTATTTATATTATTTACATGTGAATAATGCTGTATAATAGACTGTATTTATATTATTCACATGTGAATAATGCTGTATAATAGACTGTATTTATATTATTCACATGTAAAACATACCTAAGTGTTTATTGTCTATTGTGAGCGAACTGTGGTGCTGAATTTCCCCCAGGGATCAATAAAGTACTTTCTACTCTATTCTATTCTATTATATTCTATTTAAAGCCAGTCATTTCCAGGAGTTATCTCACCCACTGTGAAGCCTCCGTTTTACTAATGTTTTCCAATGTTGTAAAAAATGTGTAGAATGAATATTACATTTCAACATTTCTGTCAACAAAGATTAGCGTCAGCCTGCGACACATAGTCATTTTGATAGTAGGCTATTATAGCTCATATAGACACTTACATCATGTGTTGAACTGAAAAAAATAATTGATACTTACACTATAAAAATCAGTATTATATTGTTTAAAAATATATAAATTAAGAATACATAATATTTTTCCCGCCCCTGTTGTGTTGCCTGTGATATTTTTCTGACGAATACATCACATGAGGCCATTTTCCACCAAAAGTTCCGGTTCCAGGAACTAAAGGTTCCTGTATAAGTGTGGTTTGGGTTTCCACCATATTTCACAGTTCAGGGTAGTTGATACAAATCAGTTTGACATATGGAGGAGTGCTTTACTGTATTTCTACACTGATATCATGTAAATAAACAGACATTAGGTCACAGTTCTTTTCCTAAAAAGTAAGTCAATAAAATACAAAGCAATAATGTACAAAATGATATGGCTTAAAAAAATAAAGTGTACCAATATTTTAGAAAAATTTGGGCTTTTGTCCTCTGTGTTCAACAGTCAGAAAGTCATCCTCTCAGTAAATGATGAATTCGTGAGGGTCAAGCGATTCCATTTGGTCCATTTCAGCTGGAAATAACAATATATAAAGAATAAATGTTAGTGTTTATCTCACGGCGACAACACAAACACATCGGATTTAACGTTGGATTGCTAGCATTAGCCTTCTGTTCACTCGGTTGATGCTAATAACTACAGAAATGTGCTCGAAACCGTAAATAAATAGCTAAAAACTGAGTAAACTAAAAAATTCTGCTTGATTAGTATTGTTGTTGATAAGGAAGGGATCTTTGGTACCCCCCATATATATATATATATATATATATATATATATATATATATATATATATATATATATATATATATATATATATATATATATATATATATATGTATGTGTGGGAAAAAAATCACAAGACTATTTCATCTCTACATGCCTGTTTCATGAGGGGGTTCCCTCAATCATCAGGAGATTTTAATGGGAGCATTCACATACCATGGTTTGTATAGGGCACAGAGTGGGTGGGTACAGGCTGGCGTAGAGGCGTGGTGATTGGCTCATGTGTTACCTAGGAGGTGTTTCCGTCTGTGGCGGCATGCTGTTACAATTTCGCTGCGCTTGTTGAGGGATGACAGGTCTGGACGGTAAATAATAAACAGTTTCTCTTTCAAGCATAGGTTGCATCTTTTATTACCACTATTGTAAGGTGTGCTGGATGCAAGAATTTGCCATGTTATTGAATATTCAACATTATTGTCTTTGAGGTCCCAAATGTGTTTGCTGAGTTCTGTGGTATTTCTCCGGTTTTTGTTCCTGAAAGAAGCCTTGTGATTGATCCATCTGGTTTTGAATTCTCCCTCGGTTAATCCTACATATGTGTCGGATGTGTTAATGTCCTTGCGTATTACCTTAGATTGGTAGACAACTGATGTTTGTAAGCACTCCCCGTTGAGAGGGCAATCAGGTTTCTTTCGACAGTTACATCCTTTTTTGGTTTTGGAGCCGCTCTGTCTGGGGGCCGACGGCTCATTTGCAATTGTTTTGTTGTGGTTTGAGATGATTTGTCGTATATTGTTCATACAGCTGTAGCTCAATTTAATGTTGTTCTTGTTGAATACTTTTCTTAGGGTGTTGTCTTTGGGAAAGTGTTTGTCAATCAGATTGAGGAATTTGTGTCCAATGTTCGTTGAGACGTTTTTGCTGTATGGGGGGTTGTACCAGATGATGTCGTTTCGTTTTCTGTTCTTTTTTGGCTGGTTTCCTGGCGTGGGTTCATAGGTGAGGGTGAAATTGTATCCGCTTTCATCAAGGGCTTTTTGGTACGGGGGGGTTGCTTGGTCAAATTCAGCTTTGCTAGATGACAGCATCGATAGCCTTTTATTGATTCCGGTAGGTATTCTTTTCGTGGTGGTGGGTGGGTGGTTGCTGTCATGGTGCACGTATTGGAGTGTTGTGTTGGGTTTCGTGAATGGTTGGTAGCTGTTATTTCTCAGGTTGAAAGTGACGTCAAGGAAGTTGACGGTTTGCTTGTTGGCTTCAATCGTGATCCGTAGGCCGTTCTCTTTGAAAATTTGGCATATGCACTTCTTGGTATTCTCGCTGCTCCTTGGCGAGGCGCGACACACTGCCAGTCCGTCATCACGGTAAATACCAAGGTTCAGATTGAGGCTGGCGAGCTGGGAGAGGAGGAAACTCCCAACGAGTTCACACGTTTCTGCTCCGTCAAAACTTCCCATAGTGACGTCAAATGTTGCATTGTTCTTTTTTTGCCATGGTGTACTGTTGTGGATGAGAATGGAGTTTTTTGCGTGGATGATGATGTTTCTTTCGTTGCCTGTGATTGAGTCGTAGTCTGAGGCGAAGTCTAGTGCTTGAGTCAGTAGGTCTTGCGTGATGGAAGGGTAAAATTCTTCGATATCAAAGGAGATAAAGTTGTGCTGTTGTTTGTCTTGGATGTTGTTGAACCATTTGATTACTGCTGCTGTATTTCTCCATTGGTTGAGTGGTGTTTTGTCCTTGATTTTTGTGTTGACTCTGTCCAGGATTATTTTGCTGATTTTTCCTATTTCAGATTTAGTTGGGTTTATTAGTCGGCATGTTGGGTTATTTGCGAAGTTGGGTTTGTGGTCCTTCAATGTGATGAAGGCTTCCTTGTTGGCTGTGGCGTCCACCCTGTCCTCAATGTCCAGTTCAGCCGCGATCCTTTTATTTTCCAGGTGGATGTTCTGTAAGGTGTTGGGTTGCGCTTTTTTGTATGATTTGGTGATGCTTCTGTCCAGTAAGGTGTGGTGTTCTGGTATGTCCATTCTGTAGAAGTTTGTGGTTTTATCGGCAGCTATGATGAGGTTGTTTACTTTCTTGATGCGCTCCTTGTCATTTTTCAGCTTGGTGAGGAGTGGGTTGCGGATTGGCTTGAATTTGACTGATTGTATCATTTTGAGCATGTCGTTCTCAAAATCCTTTAGTTCCTCAACTATATATATATATATATATATATATGAATGAATGATAAATGAGTTGTACTTGTATAGCGCTTTTCTACCTTCAAGGTACTCAAAGCGCTTTGACACTACTTCCACATTTACCCATTCACACACACATTCACACACTGATGGAGGGAGCTGCCATGCAAGGCGCTAACCAGCACCCATCAGGAGCAAGGGTGAAGTGTCTTGCTCAGGACACAACGGACATGACGAGGTTGGTACTAGGTGGGGATTGAACCAGGGACCCTCGGGTCGCGCACGGCCACTCTTCCACTGCGCCACGCCGCCCATATATATGTATATATATGTATATGTATATATATATATATATGTATATGTATATATATATGTGTATATATATATATGTATATATATATATATATCCCCGATAGGAGGGCTATGGCAGGTCCTTTCTACCCACAGCCATAAGCCACAAGTTTTTTCACTCTACTCATACTTCAAACCCCAAAGTTCGACCCCATGAGGCAAATTGATTTCCAAAACACTTTAGGGTGTTTAGCCGACTCACCATGAAATAATTGGATATCATTTTTTGCTCCCTTTTCTTCCCGTAGCAGCAACACCACATGCAGTGAACAAGATGATAGTGGCAGCAGAGGTTGAATTTAAATTTCTCACATAGCCCAATGGGCTGTACAACAGTGGTCCCCAACCTTTTTGTAACTGCGGACCAGTCAACGCTTGACAGTTTTACCACGGACCGGGGGGGGTGAGCGGCGACGGGGGGTGTTGATTGTTATGACATAGTAATGAACGTGAATCCACTGTGTACTCAACCCATTACATAAATAAACAATCACGTGGAAAAATATATAAATGACAAGAACCAGCAATTCCAGAAATAAAGTTGCCCGTTTGAACTGTCAGATAAGCCTCCTGCATGTTTGTGTGCCCCAGACCCTCCTCTCCTCTCCCTCAACCCCCTCTGTTGGCGACCACTGTAACCATCTCTGATTTTGGTTGCTATGGCAACGTTTACATGCCTTCAAAATAAGATCATACCTGCCAACTACTCCAGTTTTCCCGTAATTAGTACGGTTTTCATCAACCTACCGTATTTTCCGCACCATAAGCCGCCCTGGGTTAAAAGCCGCGCCTTCAATGAACGGCATATTTCAAAACTTTGTCCACCTATAAGCCGCCCCGTGTTATAAGCCGCATCTAACTTCGCTAAAGGAATGTCAAAAAAACAGTCGGATAGGTCAGTCAAACTTTAATAATATATTAAAAACCAGCGTGATGTGGGCGCGCATGGAGTCGTATATCAACATGGACGGAGCTGCGTGAAAAAAGCCACCCGACCTCTTCGCGTAAACTTACCTTAACCACTCGCTCATCTTTTCTTCATCCATCCATCCCTTCGAGTTAGCTTTTATGATGACGCCGGCTGGAAAGGTCTCTTTTGGCAAGGTCTTCCTTTTGAATATCACCATGGGTGGAAGTTTCTGGCCATTAGCATGGCAAGCTAGAACCACAGTGAAGGATGACTTCTCATTCCCTGTGGTGCGAATATTCACCGTACGTGCTCCCGTTGTATCCACAGTGCGGTTCACAGGAATATCAAAAGTCAGTGGAACCTCGTCCATGTTGATAATGTTCTCTGGCCGGATCTTTTTTTCAGCTATCTTGTTTTTACAATATGCACGGAAAGTAGCCAGCTTTTCTTGAAAGTCTTTAGGCAGTTGCTGTGAAATAGTAGTCCGTGTGCGGATGGAGAGATTGCGTCTTTTCATGAACCGGAAACCTGTCGCTTAGTAGGAGCCATTTTGTGGTCTTTACAGATGTAAACACACAAAGGAAATGAAACGTAATATCCGCGCGCTTCTTCTTCTTCTACGCGGGCGGGTGGTTGCTTACAGTAGAAGAAGAAGCGCTTCCTGTTCTATGGGGGCGGGTGCTTACCTTGGCGGTTGCTTGCGTAGAAGAAGAAGCACTTCCTCTTCTACGGGGAAAAAAGATGGCGGTTGTTTACCGTAGTTGCGAGACCGAAACTTTATGAAAATGAATCTTAATATTAATCCATATATAAAGCGCACCGGGTTATAAGCCGCACTGTCAGCTTTTGAGTAAATTTGTGGTTTTTAGGTGCGGCTAATAGTGCGGAAAATACGGTATTCCGGGTTACGGTTGCAGTGATAAAAAATACGTTTTTTCATTAATTAAATTTTTTATTTTTTTTAAAAAGTTTTATTCACGAAATCGCGTAACAACAATGACAATCGACACTGCTTCCCGTAACTTCCTATCGAGCCATTCCGAATGCCATGTGCGAGGCTATTTATAGCACCGCTGCCAAGCACGAGGCCATTGTTTCCAAACGAGCGAACGATCATGGAATCAGCCGGAGAAAAATCGCAAACGAGTCTTAAACCGAAAAGAAAACTGCGGTCATTCCGTGAAGAATATTCAAAAGCCTATCCGGGAATAATTATCCGTTCCAAAAAGGGTGAAAACTACGCGAATTGCACCTTGTGCAGACAAGATTTTTCGATCGGACACGGAGGAATTAGCGATGTAAAAGACCACGTTGGGACAAAAAAACACAAGTCTAATGCCGTTGCTAGCGATACAAGTGGAAAACTTTCAACGTTTTTCGTCGCCCAAACAGATTCTTTGGATGTGATGAATGCCGAAGTTTTATTTACGGAGGCAATAATTGAGCATGGACTTCCAATCGCACTGGCTGATCACATGGGACAGTTAAATGTTTGTAATGCAACCTTTAAAAATCATTACGCGGTGATCGCGGTCCCAAAAATAAACTTTTCTTGCATGATAATGTCCAGAAAAACTCGCTTTATATTACTATAGAGTCCTTTTAACGAATGAGTTTGATGGTTTATCACAAACCTTAAATGAAAGAAGTCCTTTGTTCTCCTGCACCATGCATACACTTTGGCCTTGCTTCGTGTTTGGTGCGCAATCCTGTCGGCTGTATTTCACAGCACGTCTTTGACAACTTGAAGTGGCATAAAACATTTAAAACAAAGGGGTTATAGGAACAATCACTTTCAGTGTTTTATGCCACTTCAAGTTGTCAAAGACGGTATGCTGGTGCCCGACTGCCACAAGTGGAACAAACATTTGAAACAAAGGGGTTATAGGAACAATCACTTTCAGTGTTTTATGCCACTTCAAGTAAACTTATCATAAAGTTACCATATCATTTTTGTAGTATGATCAATCTGATAGAATAAATTTGGATTTTAGCCACAAAAAGGTAATGACACCAATGTTATCTATTGGAATTGTTTAGTACTGTTCTACTGTTAAAAGTGTTTATACTATTTATGCTTTCAAGTCCAAGTTGAAGAAATCTTGTTAAATGTTGACAGCATAACTACCAAAATACAGAAGTATGTCCTTAATATGTCCCTCTCTTTTCCTCCTTACTTTTCACTTTGCTACATTTGCTTTTTGTCTTGTTTTTCTTTGTGTGTTATTATCATTTTATTCTCACAACTCGCTCCCCTCCCCTTGCTGACCTGCCAACAGTCGGCCTCTTTGTTTTCGTCCTCTACTTGGAAAACGAGGTACAAAAGTTCAAAACTTGTTTTGTGGATTGCCAAGCAGAGCGGGGTCCCACGGGAGGGTGAGGTGAGGACACAACACTTTTGAGATATTATGACCAAATAGATGGAATGTTAATCGAATTATGTCGGTGAGATGAAAAATAATTGATTACTCGCTTGGCAGTGATGATCACAGTGACCAAACTATTGACCGATAAATAATCAGTTGTCAACAGGAGAGGAGGAGGAGTGGGTAAATTAAATCAACTGTTGGAGATGTTTTCTATTTGTGTTGTGTTATTGCTGCTTTCGCTTCTTGCAAGCTACCTGCAGAGGGCGTACTTAATTCCTACCGTACTATTTAGGGGCCACTTTGTTTTTCTAATAATTGCATCACAATCATTCAAATATGAACTTTACAGTACAGATAAGAACAAACTTTTGTTGCATTAGCTCATGGTAGTGCAGAATAAAAGAGCAATAAGATGCAGATATAAATAAATAGATTACTGTACAGATACATACAGGTAAAAGCCAGTAAATGAGAATATTTTGAAAAACTTGATTTATTTCAGTAATTGCATTCAAAAGGTGTAACTTGTACATTATATTTATTCATTGCACACAGACTGATGCATTCAAATGTTTATTTCATGTAATTTTGATGATTTGAAGTGGCAACAAATGAAAATCCAAAATTCCGTGTGTCACAAAATTAGAATATTACTTAAGGCTAATACAAAAAAGGGATTTTTTAGAAATGTTGGCCAACTGAAAAGTATGAAAATGAAAAATATGAGCATGTACAATACTCAATACTTGGTTGGAGCTCCTTTTGCCTCAATTACTGCGTTAATGCGGCGTGGCATGGAGTCGATGAGTTTCTGGCACTGCTCAGGTGTTATGAGAGCCCAGGTTGCTCTGATAGTGGCCTTCAACTCTTCTGCGTTTTTGGGTCTGGCATTCTGCATCTTCCTTTTCACAATACCCCACAGATTTTCTATGGGGCTAAGGTCAGGGGAGTTGGCGGGCCAATTTAGAACAGAAATACCATGGTCCGTAAACCAGGCACGGGTAGATTTTGCGCTGTGTGTAGGCGCCAAGTCCTGTTGGAACTTGAAATCTCCATCTCCATAGAGCAGGTCAGCAGCAGGAAGCATGAAGTGCTCTAAAACTTGCTGGTAGACGGCTGCGTTGACCTTGGATCTCAGGAAACAGAGTGGACCGACACCAGCAGATGACATGGCACCCCAAACCATCACTGATGGTGGAAACTTTACACTAGACTTCAGGCAACGTGGATCCTGTGCCTCTCCTGTCTTCCTCCAGACTCTGGGACCTCGATTTCCAAAGGAAATGCAAAATTTGCATGGTTGGGTGATGGTTTGGGGTGCCATGTCATCTGCTGGTGTCGGTCCACTCTGTTTCCTGAGATCCAGGGTCAACGCAGCCGTCTACCAGCAAGTTTTAGAGCACTTCATGCTTCCTGCTGCTGACCTGCTCTATGGAGATGGAGATTTCAAGTTCCAACAGGACTTGGCGCCTGCACACAGCGCAAAATCTACCCGTGCCTGGTTTACGGACCATGGTATTTCTGTTCTAAATTGGCCCGCCAACTCCCCTGACCTTAGCCCCATAGAAAATCTGTGGGGTATTGTGAAAAGGAAGATGCAGAATGCCAGACCCAAAAACGCAGAAGAGTTGAAGGCCACTATCAGAGCAACCTGGGCTCTCATAACACCTGAGCAGTGCCAGAAACTCATCGACTCCATGCCACGCCGCATTAACGCAGTAATTGAGGCAAAAGGAGCTCCGACCAAGTATTGAGTATTGTACATGCTCATATTTTTCATTTTCATACTTTTCAGTTGGCCAACATTTCTAAAAATCCCTTTTTTGTATTAGCCTTAAGTAATATTCTAATTTTGTGACACACGGAATTTTGGATTTTCATTTGTTGCCACTTCAAATCATCAAAATTAAATGAAATAAACATTTGAATGCATCAGTCTGTGTGCAATGAATAAATATAATGTACAAGTTACACCTTTTGAATGCAATTACTGAAATAAATCAAGTTTTTCAAAATATTCTAATTTACTGGCTTTTACCTGTATATTGCACTTTTGCATATGCATCCATGTTTATGGATGTATGTTGTATTGTCTTTATATTCCAGCCAGTTAATTCATTTTTGAGGGGATTATTTTCAAGGATGTGCCGATCGATCGGCCACCGATCAGTAGGAAAAAGTATATGATCGCCATTGCCGGTTAATGCGATCACAAATGCAAATCCCCCCTGGCTGACTAGCGGCTGGTAGCTAATTATGCTTCTCCATTAGGGCTGGGCCGATAAAATGATATCAATATATACCGCAATAGACATGTCATCGATATCAACATAAAATGCCTTCGATAAAACGTTCAATAAATATACAGCACAGGCCAAAAGTTTGGACACACCTTCTCATTCACAACACAACTGATGGTCCTAACCCAGGGGTCGGCAACCCGCGGCTCTAGAGCCGCATGCGGCTCTTTAGCGCCGCCCTCGTGGCTCTCTGGAGCTTTTTCAGAAATGTATGAAAAATGGAAAAAGATGAGGGGAAAACAATCTATTTTTTGTTTTAATATGGTTTCTGTAGGAGGACAAACATGACACAAACCTCCCTAATTGTTATAAAGCACACTGTTTATAATAAACATGCTTCACTGATTCGAGTATTTGGCGAGCGCCGTTTTGTCTTACTAATTTTGGCGGTCCTTGAACTCACCGTAGTTTGTTTACATGTATAACTTTCTAGGACGTGTTTTATGCCACTTCTTTTTCTGTCTCATTTTGTCCACCAAACTTTTAAGGTTGTGCATGAAAGGTGAGTTTTGTTGATGTTATTGACTTGTTGGAGTGCTAATCAGACATATTTGGTCACTGCATGACTGCAAGCTAATCGAAGCTAACATGCTATTTAGGCTAGCTATATGTACATATTGCATCATAATGCCTCATTTGTAGCTATATTTGAGCTCATTTAGTTTCCTTTAAGTCCTCTTAATTAAATGTATATCTCATGACACACTATCTGTATGTAATATGGCTTTTAATTTTTTGCCGCTCCAGACTGATGTTTTTTTGTATTTTTGGTCCAATATGGCTCTTTCAACATTTTGGGTTGCCGACCCCTGTGCTAACCCTTTGTTAGCTCCACATGTGTTCATTCATAAAAAATGATAAATAGTAGGGATGTCCGATAATGGCTTTTTGCCGATATTCCGATATTGTCCAACTCTTAATTACCGATACCGATATCAACCGATACTGATGTATACAGTTGTGGAATTAACACATTATTATGCCTAATTTGGACAACCAGGTATGGTGAAGATAAGGTCATTTAAAAAAAATAAAATAAGATAAATAAATTAAAAACATTTTCTTGAGTAAAAAATAAAGTAAACAATATAAAAACAGTTACATAGAAACTAGTAATGAATGAAAATGAGTCAAATGAAGTGTTAAAGGTTAGTACTATTAGTGGACCAATCATGTGTGCTTACGGACTGTATCCCTTGCAGACTGTATTGATATATATTGATATAGTCAGCCGATCAGCTGCTGTTGACGGTCCCTGACACAAGGCTGAAACTTAGAGGTGACAGAGCTTTCGCCGTTGCTGCTCCCAAGCTCTGGAACGACCTACCCCTGAGTGTTAGACAAGCCTCCTCTCTTCCTGTTTTTAAATCTCTCTTAAAAACATATTTTTATTCCATGGCTTTTAACACTGAGTGATATCCATCCTGCAATGGCGCCCCATAATACACCTGCTGTGAACCTGTTTTTATGTTTTTATGTTTTTATTTATTCTATTTTAATTATTTATTTTTTATCGTGTTCTGTTTGTGTTGTGTTGTGTTTGCTCGGTACTCGTTTTATCTTTTAACCTGTTCATTGTACAGCACTTTGGCTACCCCTGTGGTAAATTTTAAATGTGCTTTATAAATAAAGTTGAAGTTGATTGATATATAATGTAGGAACCACAATATTAATAACAGAAAGAAACAACCCTTTTGTGTAATTGAGTGTAAATGGGGGAAGGAGGTTTTTTGGGTTGGTGCACTAATTGTAAGTGTATCTTGTGTTTTTATGTTGATTTAATAAAATAAAATTAAAAAAATTAAAATACAGATAATAAAAAAAACTATACCGATAATTTCCGATATTACATTTTAAAGCATATATCGGCCGATAATATCAGCAGGCCAATATTATCGGGCAGCTCTAATAAATAGTCATGAAAATAAAGAAAACGCATTGAATGAGAAGGTGTGTAGTATGTGTACTGTATATTTCTTTGGTTGGAAGAAACCAAGAACATCTATCAATATGTTTTACTAGTACTTTGGTAAGCTATGAAGCCACACCGCTTGATGGATTGTACTGTGCTTCAACATAGGATATTATTATGGTGTGTGTATAAGGTAAGACATATCTGGGGTTTTGTTTCGCAATATTATGCAAAAGCAACTTTTCTTACCTTCTGTTACCTGCTGATCTATATTTGGGATTTGCAAAAATCCTGAAAAATTGCGCGCATCCGCCTTTGTAGTCCGTGACGACACCGTAGTCGATAAGCTTCTTCTTTTACTCTATCTTCTTGTTATGTGACATTCATCCTCCACTGTTGCCATTTCTAATATAAGGTAGTGTAAAGTTCTTACTTATATCTGTCAGTAAACTCGCCATGAAAGCACTAAAACATACCGGTGTAGTGAGTTTACATTATTCACCCAAGGAACTTTAGTTATTAGAGAGTTCCGGTCGGACTGTTTTTCACGGGTAACATTTCCGGCCTTGTTGTTGAAGTAAAGTGTGAATGTCATTAAAACAGTTAGCGCCATCTTTTGACACTTCTTCCACTCCCGTCCTTGCATGCTACACCCCTACAACAAAGATGACGAGGAGAAGACGCTGTCGAAGGTGAACCACGTAAATAAGACCACCCACAAAACAGCGCATCCTGAAGCGACTGTCAGAAAGCGACTTGAAGATGATGTGTAAAACATCATCCATGCAACATTTTGACCAAAGAACCACCATCACATGTTATGTAGACCAGTGGTTTTCAACTTTTTTTGAGCCTAGGCCCTTTTTTTGCGTTGAAAAAATGCAGAGGCACACCACCAGCAGAAATCATTAAAAAACGAAACTCAGTTGACAGTAAAAAGTCATTGTCGTAATTGTTGGATATGACTTTAAAGCATAACCATCACTATAGCTCTTGTCTCAAAGTAGGTGTACTGTCACCACCTGTCACATCACACCCTGACTTATTTGGACTGTTTTTTTGCTGTTTTCCTGTGTGTGGTGTTTCACTTCTTGTCTTGCGCTCCTATTTTGGTGGCTTTTTCTCTTTTTTTGGTATTTTCATGTTTTCCTTTGAGCGATATTTTCCGCATCTACTTTGTTTTAGCAATCAAGAATATTTCAGTTGTTTTTATCCTTCTTTGTGGTGACATTGTTGATTGTCATGTTGGGATGTACATTGTGGACGCCGTCTTTTCTCCACAGTAAGTCTTTGCTGTCGTCCAGCATTCTGTTTTTGTTTACTTTGTAGCCAGTTCAGTATTAGTTTCATTCTGCATAGCCTTCCCTAAGCTTCAATGCCTTTTCTTAGGGGCACTCACCTTTTGTTTATTTTTGGTTAAAGCATTAGACACCTTTTTACCTGCACGCTGCCTCCCGCTGTTTCCCACATCTACAAAGCAATTAGCTACCTGCTGCCACCTACTGATATGGAAGAGTATTACACGGTTACTCTGCCGAGCTCTAGACGGCACCGACACTCAACAACAACACATCATTTGCAGACTATAATTACTGCTTTGCAAAAAAATATTTTTAACCCAAATAGGTGAAATTAGATAAAATCTCCCGCGGCACACCAGACTGTATCTCACGGCACACCGCGGCACAGTGGTTGAAAAACACTGATGTAGACCACAAGGAAGTCTTTTACATTTAGAAAAAAATAACAATACCATATTTTCCGCACTATTAGCCGCACCTAAAAACCACAAATTTACTCAAAAGCTGACAGTGCGGCTTATAACCCGGTGCGCTTTATATATGGATTAATATTAAGATTCATTTTCATAAAGTTTCGGTCTCGCAACTACGGTAAACAGCCGCCATCTTTTTTCCCCGTAGAAGAGGAAGTGCTTCTTCTTCTACGCAAGCAACCGCCAAGGTAAGCACCCGCCCCCATAGAACAGGAAGCGCTTCTTCTTCTACTGTAAGCAACCACCCGCCCCGGTAGAAGAAGAAGAAGCGCGCGGATATTACGTTTCATTTCCTTTGTGTGTTTACATCTGTAAAGACCACAAAATGGCTCCTACTAAGCGACAGGTTTCCGGTTCATGAAAAGACGCAATCTCTCCATCCGCACACGGACTACTATTTCACAGCAACTGCCTAAAGACTTTCAAGAAAAGCTGGCTACTTTCCGTGAAAACAAGATAGCTGAAAAAAAAAGATCCGGCCAGAGAACATTATCAACATGGACGAGGTTCCACTGACTTTTGATATTCCTGTGAACCGCACTGTGGATACAACGGGAGCACGTACGGTGAATATTCGCACCACAGGGAATGAGAAGTCATCCTTCACTGTGGTTCTACCTTGCCATGCTAATGGCCAGAAACTTCCACCCATGGTGATATTCAAAAGGAAGACCTTGCCAAAAGAGACCTTTCCAGCCGGCGTCATCATAAAAGCTAACTCGGAGGGATGGATGAAGAAAAGATGAGCGAGTGGTTAAGGGAAGTTTACGCGAAGAGGCCTGGTGGCTTTTTTCACGCAGCTCCGTCCATGTTGATATACGACTCCATGCGCGCCCACATCACGCTGGTTTTTAATATATTATTAAAGTTTGACTGACCTATCCGACGTTTTTTTTTGACATTCCTTTAGCGCAGTTAGATGCGGCTTATAACACGGGGGCGGCTTATAGGTGGACAAAGTTTTGAAATAT
>NC_084548.2:1207500-1252500 GCF_033978685.3 Nerophis lumbriciformis
TTGAGTGTCAATGCTGTCTAGAGCTGGGCAGAGTAACCGTGTAATACTCTTCCATATCAGTAGGTGGCAGCAGGTAGCTAATTGCTTTGTAGATGTGGGAAACAGCAGGAGGCAGTGTGCAGGTAAAAAAAGGTATCTAATGCTTAAACCAAAAATAAACAAAAGGTGAGTGCCCCTAA
This sequence comes from Nerophis lumbriciformis, assembly GCF_033978685.3. Taxonomy (NCBI): domain Eukaryota; kingdom Metazoa; phylum Chordata; class Actinopteri; order Syngnathiformes; family Syngnathidae; genus Nerophis; species Nerophis lumbriciformis. The sequence goes on from NC_084548.2 coordinate 1,207,680, forward strand.
GAAAAGGCATTGAAGCTAAAGCAGGGCTATGCAGAATGAAACTAATACTGAACTGGCTACAAAGTAAACAAAAACAGAATGCTGGACGACAGCAAAGACTTACTGTGGAGCAAAGACGGCGTCCACAAAGTACATCCCAACATGACATGACAATCAACAATGTCCCCACAAAGAAGGATGAAAACAACTGAAATATTCTTGATTGCTAAAACAAAGTAGATGCGGGAAAATATCGCTCAAAGGAAAATACCAAAAAAAGAGAAAAAGCCACCAAAATAGGAGCCCAAGACAAGAAGTAAAACACTACACACAGGAAAACAGCAAAAAGGTCCAAATAAGTCAGGGTGTGATGTGACAGGTGGTGAGAGTACACCTACTTTGAGACAAGAGCTATATTGATGCACGCTTGGTTATGCTTTAAAGTCATATCCAACAATTGCGACAACGACTTTTTACTGTCAACTGAGTTTCCTTTTTTTAATGATTTCTGCTGGTGGTGTGCCTCTGCATTTTTTCAACGCAAAAACTGTGCCTTGGCTCAAAAAAGGTTGAAAAACACTGATGTATGTTGTGTTTTTAGGTTGAGTCGTGCAGGTAAAAAAGGTATCTAATGCTTAAACCAAAAATAAACAAAAGGTGAGTGCCCCTAAGAAAAGGCATTGAAGCTTATGGAAGGCTATGCAGAGCGAAACTAAAACCGAACTCGCTACAAAGTAAACAAAAACAGAATGCTGGACGACAGCAAAGACTTACTGTGGAGCAAAGACAATGTACATCCGAACATGACATGACAATCAACAATGTCCCCACAAAGAAGGATGAAAACAACTGAAATATTCTCGATTGCTAAAACAAAGTAGATGTGGGAAATATGGCTCAAAGGAAGACATGAAACTGCTCCAGGAAAATACCAAAAAAAGAGAAAAAGCCACCAAAATAGGAGCGCAAGACAAGAAGTAAAACACTACACACAGGAAAACAGCAAAAAAGGTCCAAATAAGTCAGGGTGTGATGTGACAGGTGGTGACAGTACACCTACTTTGAGACAAGAGCTATATTGATGCATGCTTGGTTATGCTTTAAAGTCATATCCAACAATTGCGACAACGACTTTTTACTGTCAACTGAGTTTCCTTTTTTTAATGATTTCTGCTGGTGGTGTGCCTCTGCATTTTTTTCAACGCAAAAACTGTGCCTTGGCTCAAAAAAGGTTGAAAAACACTGATGTATGTTGTGTTTTTAGGTTGAGTCGTGCAGGTAAAAAAGGTATCTAATGCTTAAACCAAAAAGAAACAAAAAGTGAGTGCCCCTAAGAAAAGGCATTGAAGCTTAGGGAAGGCTATGCAGAACGAAACTAAAACCGAACTGGCTACAAAGTAAACAAAAACAGAATGCTGGACGACAGCAAAGACTTACTGTGGAGCAAAGACGGCGTCCGCAATGTACATCCCAACATGACATGACAATCAACAATGTCCCCACAAAGAAGGATGAAAACAACTGAAATATTCTTGATTGCTAAAACAAAGTAGATGCGGGAAATATCGCTCAAAGGAAAATACCAAAAAAAGAGAAAAAGCCACCAAAATAGGAGCGCAAGACAAGAAGTAAAACACTACACACAGGAAAACAGCTAAAAAGTCCAAATAAGTCAGGGTGTGATGTGACAGGTGGTGACAGTACACCTACTTTGAGACAAGAGCTATATTGATGCATGCTTGGTTATGCTTTAAAGTCATATCCAACAATTGCGACAACGACTTTTTACTGTCAACTGAGTTTCCTTTTTTGAATGATTTCTGCTGGTGGTGTGCCTCCGCATTTTTTCAACGCAAAAACTGTGCCTTGGCTCAAAAAAGGTTGAAAAACACTGATGTATGTTGTGTTTTTAGGTTGAGTCGTGCAGGTAAAAAAGGTATCTAATGCTTAAACCAAAAATAAACAAAAGGTGAGTGCCCCTAAGAAAAGGCATTGAAGCTTAGGGAAGGCTACGCAGAGCGAAACTAAAACCGAACTCGCTACAAAGTAAACAAAAACAGAATGCTGGACGACAGCAAAGACTTACTGTGGAGCAAAGACGGCGTCCGCAAAGTACATCCCAACATGACATGACAATCAACAATGTCCCCACAAAGAAGGATAAAAACAACTGAAATATTCTTGATTGCTAAAACAAAGTAGATGCGGGAAATATCGCTCAAAGGAAAATACCAAAAAAAGAGAAAAAGCCACCAAAATAGGAGCGCAAGACAAGAAGTAAAACACTACACACAGGAAAACAGCAAAAAGGTCCAAATAAGTCAGGGTGTGATGTGACAGGTGGTGACAGTACACCTACTTTGAGACAAGAGCTATATTGATGCACGCTTGGTTATGCTTTAAAGTCATATCCAACAATTGCGACAACGACTTTTTACTGTCAACTGAGTTTCCTTTTTTTAATGATTTCTGCTGGTGGTGTGCCTCTGCATTTTTTCAACGCAAAAACTGTGCCTTGGCTCAAAAAAGGTTGAAAAACACTGATGTATGTTGTGTTTTTAGGTTGAGTCGTGCAGGTAAAAAAGGTATCTAATGCTTAAACCAAAAATAAACAAAAAGTGAGTGCCCCTAAGAAAAGGCATTGAAGCTTAGGGAAGGCTATGCAGAGCGAAACTAAAACCGAACTCGCTATAAAGTAAACAAAAACAGAATGCTGGACGACAGCAAAGACTTACTGTGGAGCAAAGACGGCGTCCACAAAGTACATCCCAACATGACATGACAATCAACAATGTCCCCACAAAGAAGGATGAAAACAACTGAAATATTCTTGATTGCTAAAACAAAGTAGATGCGGGAAATATCGCTCAAAGGAAAATACCAAAAAAAGAGAAAAAGCCACCAAAATAGGAGCGCAAGACAAGAAGTAAAACACTACACACAGGAAAACAGCAAAAAAGTCCAAATAAGTCAGGGTGTGATGTGACAGGTGGTGACAGTACACCTACTTTGAGACAAGAGCTATATTGATGCACGCTTGGTTATGCTTTAAAGTCATATCCGACAATTGCGACAACGACTTTTTACTGTCAACTGAGTTTCCTTTTTGAATGATTTCTGCTGGTGGTGTGCCTCCGCATTTTTTCAACGCAAAAACTGTGCCTTGGCTCAAAAAAGGTTGAAAAACACTGATGTATGTTGTGTTTTTAGGTTGAGTCGTGCAGGTAAAAAAGGTATCTAATGCTTAAACCAAAATTAAACAAAAGGTGAGTGCCCCTAAGAAAAGGCATTGAAGCTTAGGGAAGGCTACGCAGAGCGAAACTAAAACCGAACTCGCTACAAAGTAAACAAAAACAGAATGCTGGACGACAGCAAAGACTTACTGTGGAGCAAAGACGGCGTCCACAAAGTACATCCGAACATGACATGACAATCAACAATGTCCCCACAAAGAAGGATAAAAACAACTGAAATATTCTTGATTGCTAAAACAAAGTAGATGTGGGAAATATCGCTCAAAGGAAAATACCAAAAAAAGAGAAAAAGCCACCAAAATAGGAGCGCAAGACAAGAAGTAAAACACTACACACAGGAAAACAGCAAAAAAGGTCCAAATAAGTCAGGGTGTGATGTGACAGGTGGTGACAGTACACCTACTTTGAGACAAGAGCTATATTGATGCATGCTTGGTTATGCTTTAAAGTCATATCCAACAATTGACTTTTTACTGTCAACTGAGTTTCCTTTTTTTAATGATTTCTGCTGGTGGTGTGCCTCTGCATTTTTTTCAACGCAAAAACTGTGCCTTGGCTCAAAAAAGGTTGAAAAACACTGATGTATGTTGTGTTTTTAGGTTGAGTCGTGCAGGTAAAAAAGGTATCTAATGCTTAAACCAAAAATAAACAAAAGGTGAGTGCCCCTAAGAAAAGGCATTGAAGCTTAGGGAAGGCTACGCAGAGCGAAACTAAAACCGAACTCGCTACAAAGTAAACAAAAACAGAATGCTGGACGACAGCAAAGACTTACTGTGGAGCAAAGACGGCGTCCACAATGTACATCCGAACATGACATGACAATCAACAATGTCCCCACAAAGAAGGATAAAAACAATTGAAATATTCTTGATTGCTAAAACAAAGTAGATGTGGAAAATATCGCTCAAAGGAAAACATGAAAATACCAAAAAAAGAGAAAAAGCCACCAAAATAGGAGCGCAAGACAAGAAGTAAAACACTACACACAGGAAAACAGCAAAAAAGTCCAAATAAGTCAGGGTGTGATGTGACAGGTGGTGACAGTACACCTACTTTGAGACAAGAGCTATATTGATGCACGCTTGGTTATGCTTTAAAGTCATATCCGACAATTGCGACAACGACTTTTTACTGTCAACTGAGTTTCCTTTTTGAATGATTTCTGCTGGTGGTGTGCCTCCGCATTTTTTCAACGCAAAAACTGTGCCTTGGCTCAAAAAAGGTTGAAAAACACTGATGTATGTTGTGTTTTTAGGTTGAGTCGTGCAGGTAAAAAAGGTATCTAATGCTTAAACCAAAATTAAACAAAAGGTGAGTGCCCCTAAGAAAAGGCATTGAAGCTTAGGGAAGGCTACGCAGAGCGAAACTAAAACCGAACTCGCTACAAAGTAAACAAAAACAGAATGCTGGACGACAGCAAAGACTTACTGTGGAGCAAAGACGGCGTCCACAAAGTACATCCGAACATGACATGACAATCAACAATGTCCCCACAAAGAAGGATAAAAACAACTGAAATATTCTTGATTGCTAAAACAAAGTAGATGTGGGAAATATCGCTCAAAGGAAAATACCAAAAAAAGAGAAAAAGCCACCAAAATAGGAGCGCAAGACAAGAAGTAAAACACTACACACAGGAAAACAGCAAAAAAGTCCAAATAAGTCAGGGTGTGATGTGACAGGTGGTGACAGTACACCTACTTTGAGACAAGAGCTATATTGATGCATGCTTGGTTATGCTTTAAAGTCATATCCGACAATTGCGACAACGACTTTTTACTGTCAACTGAGTTTCCTTTTTTTAATGATTTCTGCTGGTGGTGTGCCTCTGCATTTTTTCAACGCAAAAACTGTGCCTTGGCTCAAAAAAGGTTGAAAAACACTGATGTATGTTGTGTTTTTAGGTTGAGTCGTGCAGGTAAAAAAGGTATCTAATGCTTAAACCAAAAATAAACAAAAGGTGAGTGCCCCTAAGAAAAGGCATTGAAGCTTAGGGAAGGCTATGCAGAGCGAAACTAAAACCGAACTCGCTACAAAGTAAACAAAAACAGAATGCTGGACGACAGCAAAGACTTACTGTGGAGCAAAGACGGCGTCCACAATGTACATCCCAACATGACATGACAATCAACAATGTCCCCACAAAGAAGGATGAAAACAACTGAAATATTCTTGATTGCTAAAACAAAGTAGATGCGGGAAATATCGCTCAAAGGAAAATACCAAAAAAAGAGAAAAAGCCACCAAAATAGGAGCGCAAGACAAGAAGTAAAACACTACACGCAGGAAACCAGCAAAAAAGTCCAAATAAGTCAGGGTGTGATGTGACAGGTGGTGACAGTACACCTACTTTGAGACAAGAGCTATATTGATGCATGCTTGGTTATGCTTTAAAGTCATATCCAACAATTGCGACAACGACTTTTTACTGTCAACTGAGTTTCCTTTTTTTAATGATTTCTGCTGGTGGTGTGCCTCTGCATTTTTTCAACGCAAAAACTGTGCCTTGGCTCAAAAAAGGTTGAAAAACACTGATGTATGTTGTGTTTTTAGGTTGAGTCGTGCAGGTAAAAAAGGTATCTAATGCTTAAACCAAAAAGAAACAAAAAGTGAGTGCCCCTAAGAAAAGGCATTGAAGCTTAGGGAAGGCTATGCAGAGCGAAACTAAAACCGAACTCGCTATAAAGTAAACAAAAACAGAATGCTGGACGACAGCAAAGACTTACTGTGGAGCAAAGACGGCGTCCACAAAGTTCATCCCAACATGACATGACAATCAACAATGTCCCCACAAAGAAGGATAAAAACAACTGAAATATTCTTGATTGCTAAAACAAAGTAGATGCGGGAAATATCGCTCAAAGGAAAATACCAAAAAAAGAGAAAAAGCCACCAAAATAGGAGCGCAAGACAAGAAGTAAAACACTACACACAGGAAAACAGCAAAAAAGTCCAAATAAGTCAGGGTGTGATGTGACAGGTGGTGACAGTACACCTACTTTGAGACAAGAGCTATAGTGATGCATGCTTGGTTATGCTTTAAAGTCATATCCAACAATTGCGACAACGACTTTTTACTGTCAACTGAGTTTCCTTTTTTTAATGATTTCTGCTGGTGGTGTGCCTCTGCATTTTTTCAACGCAAAAACTGTGCCTTGGCTCAAAAAAGGTTGAAAAACACTGATGTATGTTGTGTTTTTAGGTTGAGTCGTGCAGGTAAAAAAGGTGTCTAATGCTTTAACCAAAAATAAACAAAAGGTGAGTGCCCCTAAGAAAAGGCATTGAAGCTTAGGGAAGGCTGTGCAGAGCGAAACTAAAACCGAACTGGCTACAAAGTAAACAAAAACAGAATGCTGGACGACAGCAAAGACTTACTGTGGAGCAAAGACGGCGTCCACAAAGTTCATCCCAACATGACATGACAATCAACAATGTCCCCACAAAGAAGGATAAAAACAACTGAAATATTCTTGATTGCTAAAACAAAGTAGATGCGGGAAATATCGCTCAAAGGAAAATACCAAAAAAAGAGAAAAAGACACCAAAATAGGAGCGCAAGACAAGAAGTAAAACACTACACACAAGAAAACACCAAAAAAGTCCAAATAAGTCAGGGTGTGATGTGACAGGTGGTGACAGTACACCTACTTTGAGACAAGAGCTATATTGATGCATGCTTGGTTATGCTTTAAAGTCATATCCAACAATTGTGACGATGACTTTTTACTGTCAACTGAGTTTCCTTTTTTTAATGATTTCTGCTGGTGGTGTGCCTCTGCATTTTTTCAACGCAAAAACTGTGCCTTGGCTCAAAAAAGGTTGAAAAACACTGATGTATGTTGTGTTTTTAGGTTGAGTCGTGCAGGTAAAAAAGGTATCTAATGCTTAAACCAAAAAGAAACAAAAAGTGAGTGCCCCTAAGAAAAGGCATTGAAGCTTATGGAAGGCTATGCAGAGCGAAACTAAAACCGAACTCGCTACAAAGTAAACAAAAACAGAATGCTGGACGACAGCAAAGACTTACTGTGGAGCAAAGACTGCGTCCGCAAAGTACATCCCAACATGACATGACAATCAACAATGTCCCCACAAAGAAGGATGAAAACAACTGAAATATTCTTGATTGCTAAAACAAAGTAGATGCGGGAAATATCGCTCAAAGGAAAATACCAAAAAAAGAGAAAAAGCCACCAAAATAGGAGCGCAAGACAAGAAGTAAAACACTACACACAGGAAAACAGCAAAAAAGTCCAAATAAGTCAGGGTGTGATGTGACAGGTGGTGACAGTACACCTACTTTGAGACAAGAGCTATATTGATGCACGCTTGGTTATGCTTTAAAGTCATATCCAACAATTGCGACAACGATTTTTTACTGTCAACTGAGTTTCCTTTTTTTAATGATTTCTGCTGGTGGTGTGCCTCTGCATTTTTTTCAACGCAAAAACTGTGCCTTGGCTCAAAAAAGGTTGAAAAACACTGATGTATGTTGTGTTTTTAGGTTGAGTCGTGCAGGTAAAAAAGGTATCTAATGCTTAAACCAAAAATAAACAAAAGGTGAGTGCCCCTAAGAAAAGGCATTGAAGCTTAGGGAAGGCTACGCAGAACGAGACTAAAACTGAACTGGCTACAAAGTAAACAAAAACAGAATGCTGGACGACAGCAAAGACTTACTGTGGAGCAAAGACGGCGTCCGCAAAGTACATCCCAACATAATAATAATAATAATAATAATAATAACTGGGATTTATATAGCGCTTTTCTAAGTACCCAAAGTCGCTTTACATGTAGAACCCATCATTCATTCACACCTGGTGGTGGTAAGCTACTTTCATAGCCACAGCTTCCCTGGGGTAGACTGACGGAAGCGTGGCTGCAATTTGCGCCAACGGCCCCTCCGACCACCACCTATCATTCATCATTCAATTCACCGGTGTGAGTGGCACCGGGGGCAAAGGGTGAAGTGTCCCGCCCAAGGACACAACGGCAGTGATTTTTGGATGGTAAGAGGCGGGGAGCGAACCTGCAACCCTCAGGTTTCTGGCACGGTTGCTCTACCCACTACGCCATGCCGCCCCTTTGTAGATGTGGGAAACAGCGGGAGGCAGTGTGCAGGTAAAAAAGGTATCTAATGCTTAAACCAAAAATAAACAAAAGGTGAGTGCCCCTAAGAAAAGGCATTGAAGCTTAGGGAAGGCTATGCAGAGCGAAACTAAAACCGAACTCGCTACAAAGCAAACAAAAACAGAATGCTGGACGACAGCAAAGACTTACTGTGGAGCAAAGACGGCGTCCACAATGTACATCCGAACATGACATGACAATCAACAATGTCCCCACAAAGAAGGATGAAAACAACTGAAATATTCTTGATTGCTAAAACAAAGTAGATGCGGGAAATATCACTCAAAGGAAAATACCAAAAAAAGAGAAAAAGCCACCAAAATAGGAGCCCAAGACAAGAAGTAAAACACTACACACAGGAAAACAGCAAAAAAGTCCAAATAAGTCAGGGTGTGATGTGACAGGTGGTGACAGTACACCTACTTTGAGACAAGAGCTATATTGATGCACGCTTGGTTATGCTTTAAAGTCATATCCAACAATTGACTTTTTACTGTCAACTGAGTTTCCTTTTTTAATGATTTCTGCTGGTGGTGTGCCTCTGCATTTTTTCAACGCAAAAACTGTGCCTTGGCTCAAAAAAGGTTGAAAAACACTGATGTATGTTGTGTTTTTAGGTTGAGTCGTGCACTTTCCTGGACACGCAGTCTATAAACTAAAAGGGATGGATGGTCAACAAGGTTTTGAAGGCCTGGCTTAGCAAATTGCTGGTGATTTCTCGGATGAATTCAATGAGGTTTTTTCCAAGAACTATCCATGTAATGAAAGCGAGCACGGCGGCCTAATTGTCCGTCCATGTTCAGTTTGAGTCCATGTGTGCTTCTTATGGATGTCCTGCTTTGACATGGTTCAGCAGAGGCTCTGATGCATGTGTGCTGTATCCTTGCAGCCACGTGACCACTTAGCACGCCAACTTCCTCGCGTGAATCCCCCCTCCTCACTTCTGCCCTCGTTTGGCCGTCTTCCCCTCACATGGCTCCTCCCTCTCTCGCGGGCGCAAATTATTTATGTTGTTGTCGACATGTCAGGATTGTTTAATGTCACCGCAGCTTTACGTCTGCCAGGGACTCGCATTTGTTTTTAACCCTCCATATCAGGGCTGTCCGGACTTTTTGCACCGAAAAGTCCAAACATGCAGGGGCCATTTTGATATCTTTCATTTTCAAAACCAAATAAAATGTATAGATGTTAATACATCTCAAGTTTGGTCCCGGGACCTGGAATGGTCTGTCATATTTTCATTTAAAAAAAAGTCGTATAGTAATTTAAAACTAGTCCTAAGTGTCCCAATACTTTTGTCAAGTTTTAGTCCCAATACTTTAGTCTACTTTTAGTGCGAAGTGTCCCAATACTTTTGTCCAGTATTCGTCGTAAGTGTCCCAATACTTTTGTCCAGTTTTATTCCTAAGTGTCCCAATACTTTTGTCCAGTGGTAATCCGAAGTGTCCCAATACATATGTCAAGTTGTAGTCAAGTGTCCCAATACTTTTGTCAAGTTTTAGTCCCAAGTGGCCCAATACTTTTATCAAGTTGTAGTCCTAAGTGTCCCAATGCTTTTGTCCAGTTTTAGTCCCAAGTGTCCCAATACTTTAGTCTACTTTTAGTGCGAAGTGTCCCAATACTTTTGTCCAGTATTCGTCGTAAGTGTCCCAATACTTTTGTCCAGTTTTATTCCTAAGTGTCCCAATGCTTTTGTCCAGTGGTAATCCGAAGTGTCCCAATACATATGTCAAGTTGTAGTCAAGTGTCCCAATACTTTTGTCAAGTTTTAGTGCCAAGTGGCCCAATACTTTTGTCAAGTTGTAGTCCTAAGTGTCCCAATACTTTTGTCCAGTTTTAGTCCCATGTGTCCCAATACTTTAGTCTACTTTTAGTGCGAAGTGTCCCAATACTTTTGTCCAGTATTCGTCGTAAGTGTCCCAATACTTTTGTCCAGTTTTATTCCTAAGTGTCCCAATACTTTTGTCCAGTGGTAATCCGAAGTGTCCCAATACTTAAGTCAAGTTGTAGTCAAGTTTCCCAATACTTTTGTCAAGTTTTAGTCCCAAGTGGCCCAATACTTTTGTCAAATTGTAGTCCTAAGTGTCCCAATACTTTTGTCAAGTTTTAGTCCCAAGTGTCCCAATACTTTAGTCTACTTTTAGTGCGAAGTGTCCCAATACTTTTGTCCAGTATTCGTCGTAAGTGTCCCAATACTTTTGTCCAGTTTTATTCCAAAGTGTCCCAATGCTTTTGTCCAGTGGTAATCCGAAGTGTCCCAATACATATGTCAAGTTGTAGTCAAGTGTCCCAATACTTTTGTCAAGTTTTAGTCCCAAGTGGCCCAATACTTTTGTCAAGTTGTAGTCCTAAGTGTCCCAATACTTTTGTCAAGTTTTAGTCCCAAGTGTCCCAATACTTTAGTCTACTTTTAGTGCGAAGTGTCCCAATACTTTTGTCAAGTTTTAGTCCCAAGTGGCCCAATACTTTTGTCAAGTTGTAGTCCTAAGTTAGTCCTAAGTGTCCCAATACGTTTGTCCAGTTTTAGTCCCAAGTGTCCCAATACTTTAGTCTACTTTTAGTGCGAAGTGTCCCAATACTTTTGTCCAGTATTCGTCGTAAGTGTCCCAATACTTTTGTCCAGTTTTATTCCTAAGTGTCCCAATACTTTTGTCCAGTGGTAATCCGAAGTGTCCCAATACATATGTCAAGTTGTAGTCAAGTGTCCCAATACTTTTGTCAAGTTTTAGTCCCAAGTGGCCCAATACTTTTGTCAAGTTGTAGTCCTAAGTGTCCCAATACTTTTGTCCAGTTTTAGTCCCAAGTGTCCCAATACTTTAGTCTAATTTTAGTGCGAAGTGTCCCAATACTTTTGTCCAGTATTCGTCGTAAGTGTCCCAATACTTTTGTCCAGTATTCGTCGTAAGTGTCCCAATACTTTTGTCCAGTTTTATTCCTAAGTGTCCCAATACTTTTGTCCAGTGGTAATCCGAAGTGTCCCAATACTTATGTCAAGTTGTAGTCAAGTGTCCCAATACTTTTGTCAAGTTTTAGTCCCAAGTGGCCCAATACTTTTGTCAAGTTGTAGTCCTAAGTGTCCCAATACTTTTGTCAAGTTTTAGTCCCAAGTGTCCCAATACTTTAGTCTACTTTTAGTGCGAAGTGTCCCAATACTTTTGTCCAGTATTCGTCGTAAGTGTCCCAATACTTTTGTCCAGTGGTAATCCGAAGTGTCCCAATACATATGTCAAGTTGTAGTCAAGTGTCCCAATACTTTTGTCAAGTTGTAGTCCTAAGTGTCCCAATACTTTTGTCAAGTTTTAGTCCCAAGTGTCCCAATACTTTAGTCTACTTTTAGTTCGAAGTGTCCCAATACTTTAGTCTACTTTTAGTGCGAAGTGTCCCAATACTTTTGTCCAGTTTTATTCCTAAGTGTCCCAATGCTTTTGTCCAGTGGTAATCCGAAGTGTCCCAATACTTCTGTCAAGTTGTAGTCAAGTGTCCCAATACTTTTGTCAAGTTTTAGTCCCAAGTGGCCCAATACTTTTGTCAAGTTGTAGTCCTAAGTTAGTCCTAAGTGTCCCAATACTTTTGTCCAGTTTTAGTCCCAAGTGTCCCAATACTTTAGTCTACTTTTAGTGCGAAGTGTCCCAATACTTTTGTCCAGTATTCGTCGTAAGTGTCCCAATACTTTTGTCCAGTTTTATTCCTAAGTGTCCCAATACTTTTGTCCAGTGGTAATCCGAAGTGTCCCAATACTTATGTCAAGTTGTAGTCAAGTGTCCCAATACTTTTGTCAAGTTTTAGTCCCAAGTGGCCCAATACTTTTGTCAAGTTGTAGTCCTAAGTGTCCCAATACTTTTGTCCAGTTTTAGTCCCAAGTGTCCCAATACTTTAGTCTACTTTTAGTGCGAAGTGTCCCAATACTTTTGTCCAGTATTCGTCGTAAGTGTCCCAATACTTTTGTCCAGTTTTATTCCTAAGTGTCCCAATACTTTTGTCCAGTGGTAATCCGAAGTGTCCCAATACATATGTCAAGTTGTAGTCAAGTGTCCCAATACTTTTGTCAAGTTTTAGTCCCAAGTGGCCCAATACTTTTGTCAAGTTGTAGTCCTAAGTGTCCCAATACTTTTGTCCAGTTTTAGTCCCATGTGTCCCAATACTTTAGTCTACTTTTAGTGCGAAGTGTCCCAATACTTTTGTCCAGTATTCGTCGTAAGTGTCCCAATACTTTTGTCAAGTTTTATTCCTAAGTGTCCCAATACTTTTGTCCAGTGGTAATCCGAAGTGTCCCAATACATATGTCAAGTTGTAGTCAAGTGTCCCAATACGTTTGTCAAGTTTTAGTCCCAAGTGGCCCAATACTTTTGTCAAGTTGTAGTCCTAAGTGTCCCAATACTTTTGTCCAGTTTTAGTCCCAAGTGTCCTAATACTTTAGTCTACTTTTAGTGCGAAGTGTCCCAATACTTTTGTCCAGTATTCGTCGTAAGTGTCCCAATACTTTTGTCCAGTTTTATTCCTAAGTGTCCCAATACTTTTGTCCAGTGGTAATCCGAAGTGTCCCAATACATATGTCAAGTTGTAGTCAAGTGTCCCAATACTTTTGTCAATTTTAGTCCCAAGTGGCCCAATACTTTTGTCAAGTTGTAGTCCTAAGTGTCCCAATACTTTTGTCAAGTTTTAGTCCCAAGTGTCCCAATACTTTAGTCTACTTTTAGTGTGAAGTGTCCCAATACCTTTGTCCAGTATTCGTCGTAAGTGTCCCAATACTTTTGTCCAGTTTTATTCCTAAGTGTCCCAATACTTTTGTCCAGTGGTAATCCGAAGTGTCCCAATACATATGTCAAGTTGTAGTCAAGTGTCCCAATACTTTTGTCAAGTTTTAGTCCCAAGTGGCCCAATACTTTTGTCAAGTTGTAGTCCTAAGTGTCCCAATACGTTTGTCCAGTTTTAGTCCCAAGTGTCCCAATACTTTAGTCTACTTTTAGTGCGAAGTGTCCCAATACTTTTGTCCAGTATTCGTCGTAAGTGTCCCAATACTTTTGTACAGTTTTATTCCTAAGTGTCCCAATACTTTTGTCCAGTGGTAATCCGAAGTGTCCCAATACATATGTCAAGTTGTAGTCAAGTGTCCCAATACTTTTGTCAAGTTTTAGTCCCAAGTGGCCCAATACTTTTGTCAAGTTGTAGTCCTAAGTGTCCCAATACTTTTGTCCAGTTTTAGTCCCAAGTGTCCCAATACTTTAGTCTACTTTTAGTGCGAAGTGTCCCAATACTTTTGTCCAGTATTCGTCGTAAGTGTCCCAATACTTTTGTCCAGTTTTATTCCTAAGTGTCCCAATACTTTTGTCCAGTGGTAATCCGAAGTGTCCCAATACTTATGTCAAGTTGTAGTCCTAAGTGTCCCAATACTTTTGTCAAGTTTTAGTCCCAAGTGGCCCAATACTTTTGTCAAGTTGTAGTCCTAAGTGTCCCAATACTTTTGTCCAGTTTTAGTCCCAAGTGTCCCAATACTTTAGTCTACTTTTAGTGCGAAGTGTCCCAATACGTTTGTCCAGTATTCGTCGTAAGTGTCCCAATACTTTTGTCCAGTTTTATTCCTAAGTGTCCCAATGCTTTTGTCCAGTGGTAATCCGAAGTGTCCCAATACTTATGTCAAGTTGTAGTCAAGTGTCCCAGTACTTTTGTCAAGTTTTAGTCCCAAGTGGCCCAATACTTTTGTCAAGTTGTAGTCCTAAGTATCCCAATACTTTTGTCCAGTTTTAGTCCCAAGTGTCCCAATACTTGAGTCTACTTTTAGTGCGAAGTGTCCCAATACTTTTGTCCAGTATTCGTCGTAAGTGTCCCAATACTTTTGTCCAGTTTTATTCCTAAGTGTCCCAATACTTTTGTCCAGTGGTAATCCGAAGTGTCCCAATGCTTATGTCAAGTTGTAGTCAAGTGTCCCAATACTTTTGTCAAGTTTTAGTCCCAAGTGGCCCAATACTTTTGTCAAGTTGTAGTCCTAAGTGTCCCAATACTTTTGTCCAGTTTTAGTCCCAAGTGTCCCAATACTTTAGTCTACTTTTAGTGCGAAGTGTCCCAATACTTTTGTCCAGTATTCGTCGTAAGTGTCCCAATACTTTTGTCCAGTTTTATTCCTAAGTGTCCCAATGCTTTTGTCCAGTGGTAATCCGAAGTGTCCCAATACTTATGTCAAGTTGTAGTCAAGTGTCCCAATACTTTTGTCAAGTTTTAGTCCCAAGTGGCCCAATACTTTTGTCAAGTTGTAGTCCTAAGTGTCCCAATACTTTTGTCCAGTTTTAGTCCCATGTGTCCCAATACTTTAGTCTACTTTTAGTGCGAAGTGTCCCAATACTTTTGTCCAGTATTCGTCGTAAGTGTCCCAATACTTTTGTCCAGTTTTATTCCTAAGTGTCCCAATACTTTTGTCCAGTGGTAATCCGAAGTGTCCCAATACATATGTCAAGTTGTAGTCAAGTGTCCCAATACTTTTGTCAAGTTTTAGTCCCAAGTGGCCCAATACTTTTGTCAAGTTGTAGTCCTAAGTGTCCCAATACTTTTGTCCAGTTTTAGTCCGACAAACACGCTCAGAGGAGATCGTTTTTGAAGGAAGGTGACCGGTTATTACAATAAATTTGTTTTGAAGGGGGAATAGCAAACTTCCTGTTGATTTTTGCTGGGGGTTGTCAATCTATGAAATGTAGGTCTAAGTGAGACCTACATAGAGGTTTTTGTTTCATGTCTCTCCGACCTTCCCAGTGGGAGTTACAGGCAGTTTTGTCATTTTTTTCTTCTGAGGAGCAATTTTTTTTTTGCGTTTTATTAAAAAATTGCAGTAGAGCGCAATTTTGAGATTTGGGGTTAGGTTTTTTTTTTTAGATCGCAATGTTTGCCAGTCCTGATGTGTGCGTTCAGTTTGGTGAGTTTTGAACCATGTTAAGGGGGTCAAAATACAGCTCAAAGAGGCAAAAGTTACTGTTTTTAGTACTTTTTTGTCTTGAAGGGGGAATTGCCAACTTCCTGTTGATTTTAGCCCGAGAATATACTATTATGAAATCTAGGTCTAAGTCACACCTACATAAAGGTTTTTGTTTCATGTCTCTCCGACCTTCCTAGTGGGAGTTATAGGCAGTCTAGTGTTTTTTTTTTCGTAGGGGGCGCTAGAGCGCAATTTTGAGTTTTGAGGTTTGGTTTTTTTGATAAAAAGTTTTGCCGTATATTACTGATGTGTGTGTAAAATTTGGTGAGTTTTGAAGTATGTTAAGGGGGTTAAATTACAGCGCAAAGTTGCGGAAGAATAATAATAATAATAAAGAATAAAACCTTACAAATTCAATAGGTCCTTATGTCCCATTCCTTATACAATGGGCCATGCGGGCCCTAACAATGAAAATAAAAATAACGCTTACTTTCCTAGATCATCTTCAGGTCTATTTGTCGATATACGGTACTTTTTAGGGACCGCAATGTCCCTTTGGGACAGAGGACCCTATTGTTATTGTAACGTTTTATTATTATTATACCGGCCGCCTCTTTGAGCTGTAATTTGACCCCCTTAACATGCTTCAAAACTCACCATATTTGACACACACATCAGGACTGGCGAAAATTGCGATCTAATCAAAAAACCTAGCCCCAAAATTCAAAATTGCGCTCTAGCTCCCCCTAAGAAGAAAACACAGACAAAACTGCCTGTAACTCCCACTAGGAATGTCGGAAAGACGTGAAATTAAAAACCTCTATGTAGGTCTCACTTAGACCTAGATTTCATACACTAACATCCTTCAGCAAAAATCAACAGGAAGTTTGCAATTCCCCTTTCAAAACAAACGATTTGTAAAAACAGTCACTTTTGCCTCTTTGAGCTATAATTTGACCCCCTTAACATGCTTCAAAACTCACCAAACTGGACACACACATCAGGACTGGCAAAAATTGCGTTCTAATAAAAAAACCCAACCCCAAAACTCAAAATTGCTCTAGCGCCCCCTAGGAAGAAAACACATACAAAACTGCTCCAAGGAAGAAAACAGACACAACTGCCTGTAACTTCCAGTAGGAATGTCGTAGAGACATGAAACCTCTATGTAGGTCTCACTTAGACCTACATTTCATATATTAACAATCCCCAGCAAAAATCAACAGGAAGTTTGCAATTCCCCCTTCAAAACAAAAGTTTTGTAAAAACTGGTCACCTTTTTTCCAAAAATGATCTCCTCTGAGTGCGTTTGTCGTGTCGGCTTCAAACTAGCACAGGAGAGAGATTGAACCCTTCTGATTAAAAGTTGACGAAAGAGTTTTAATTACTGCTCCGGTTTGGATTTTATGTGCTGTCAAAGTCGGTCCCGTCCATCGCTGCTTGCAGCTTTAATTTGTTGTTGTTTTTTTTACTTTAAAAAATAAAATAAAAAATGTTATACCTTTTTTTTGTCAAAGCCCTGTTTTATAAGGAAAACACAAAATATGCGATATTTTCCCCAAAACATATTTCAAAGTGAAATAATTGCAGCCTTGAATAGGTCAATTAATCATAACAACATTGATTTCAATTCATTATTTTTTTAAACAATGACAACAACAACAACAAAATCTCACAAAAATGATTGGGGATCCAAAAGGGCCCAACTCATATAAAGATCAACGACAGATATATCATACTTGCCAACCCTCCCGGATTTTCCGGGAGACTCCCGAAATTCAGCGCCTCTCCCGAAAACCTCCCGGGACAAATTTTCTCCCGAAAATCTCCCGAAATTCATGCGGACCTGAGTGACGTGTTGACAGCCTGTTCTCACGTCCGCTTTCCCACAATATAAACAGCCTGCCTGCCCAATCACGTTATAACTGTAGAATGATCGAGGGCGAGTTCTTAGTTTCTTATGTGGGTTTATTGTTAGGCAGTTTCATTAACGTTCTCCCAGCGCGTTAACA
Organism: Nerophis lumbriciformis; assembly: GCF_033978685.3. Lineage (NCBI taxonomy): Eukaryota > Metazoa > Chordata > Actinopteri > Syngnathiformes > Syngnathidae > Nerophis > Nerophis lumbriciformis. Next base: position 1,224,950 of record NC_084548.2, read on the forward strand.
ACACACAACAACAGCGTCTACCGTAAAGCAGTTCGTCTGCCGTAAACAGCAATGTTGTGACACTTTTAAACAGGACAATACTGCCATCTACTGTACATGCATATGTGACCCACCCATAATGTGTCACATTTTTGTGTTGATTTATTTATTTTATTTTGTGGTTTGAATTCGTTTTTGGAGCTGTCATTACACATTTATCAGTATTCACATTGGTCAGTAGGGGGCAGTAGGGCGTTTCTTTCCAATTGAATGCGATCACCTGCAGACCGGAAGTGTCATGTCATTCTGATGAGCGCGACCAGTCTGTGAACAATTGAAACGTCCTGTGTGCTTTTTCCTCCTGTGTAACAGGTTAGTTTTGGTGAATCAACTCACTGAATAATATCCATGTGATCTTTATAAGTTTAAGTACACATTCTGATGTTGGAGCCAAACTCTAAAGTGTTTGTGAGTTGTAGTTTGTATTTGTGAATGAATCCAGTGCACAGCTGCAGTAATCAATACAAAAAGGCGACGTGAGTGCGCAATGTTTATATAGGAACTTCTGATCCTAATTCAGACTCCCAAATTAGAGCTCCTGTTTTTTTATTGATTTTATAATGTATATTTGTATAATGTGTGTGTTCTGAAATAGTGACAGAGAATAGAACAAGGATGGACAATTCAACCCTTAACTCAACAATGAGTAGATGAGTGTTATGTGTGTGTATATGTGTAAATAAATGAACACTGAAATTCAAGTATTTATTTTATTTATTTATATATAATAAAACATATATATATTTATAGCTAGAATTCACTGAAAGTCAAGTATTTCTTATATATATATATATAGATATATTAACCACACCCCCAACCACGCCCCCCGACCCACCCCCGACCCCGCCCCCCACCCCCCACCTCCCGAAATCGGAGGTCTCAAGGTTGGCAAGTATGAGATATATCCATTGATTATAGGTTTTTATTACTTTTTTCATGTTTTTATTTTTTATTTTTTAATGCCCTTTTTGTCAAAGAAAACGTAGTTCTTTAATGCAATATTTCCCTGAAAAAATATTTCAAAGTGAAATATTGGATGTGAAGTAATTGGAGCCTTAAATAGATAAATAATTAAAAACAAAATTGGTTTTAATTTGTTATTGTTTTGAGCAAAGACAATTTAAAAAAATAAAAATAAAAATAAAAAATGTGATCCAAAAGGGCCACGCTAATGAAAGTGATAAAAAGAAGTCAGACTTTTTTTTAATTTTTACTTTCAATGTTTGTGTCTCGAAAGCAATTTCAAGTCTATCTGTTGATTCAAAGTTTAATTTTTTTTCGTTTGTTTAATGACCTTTTTGGTCAAAGAAGACTTTGTATGTTAATTGGCAAACACACAAGATATGCAATACTTTCCTTCCCAAAAATTGTAAGTGAAATAGTTGATGTGAAATAATTGGAGCCTTGAATAAGTCAATAATTCCTAACAACAGTGATATACTGTATATTAGGGCTGGGCGATATGGACTTTTATTAATATGTGGATATGTTTAGTCCATGTCACCATACACCATATATACAGGTAAAAGCCAGTAAATTAGAATATTTTGAAAAACTTGATTTATTTCAGTAATTGCATTCAAAAGGTGTAACTTGTACATTATATTTATTCATTGCACACAGACTGATGCATTCAAATGTTTATTTCATTTAATTTTGATGATTTGAAGTGGCAACAAATGAAAATCCAAAATTCCGTGTGTCACAAAATTAGAATATTACTTAAGGCTAATACAAAAAAGGGATTTTTAGAAATGTTGGCCAACTGAAAAGTATGAAAATGAAAAATATGAGCATGTACAATACTCAATACTTGGTTGGAGCTCCTTTTGCCTCAATTACTGCGTTAATGCGGCGTGGCTTGGAGTCGATGAGTTTCTGGCACTGCTCAGGTGTTATGAGAGCCCAGGTTGCTCTGATAGTGGCCTTCAACTCTTCTGCGTTTTTGGGTCTGGCATTCTGCATCTTCCTTTTCACAATACCCCACAGATTTTCTATGGGGCTAAGGTCAGGGGAGTTGGCGGGCCAATTTAGAACAGAAATACCATGGTCCGTAAACCAGGCACGGGTAGATTTTGCGCTGTGTGCAGGCGCCAAGTCCTGTTGGAACTTGAAATCTCCATCTCCATAGAGCAGGTCAGCAGCAGGAAGCATGAAGTGCTCTAAAACTTGCTGGTAGACGGCTGCTTTGACCCTGGATCTCAGGAAACAGAGTGGACCGACACCAGCAGATGACATGGCACCCCAAACCATCACTGATGGTGGAAACTTTACACTAGACTTCAGGCAACGTGGATCCTGTGCCTCTCCTGTCTTCCTCCAGACTCTGGGACCTCGATTTCCAAAGGAAATGCAAAATTTGCATGGTTGGGTGATGGTTTGGGGTGCCATGTCATCTGCTGGTGTCGGTCCACTCTGTTTCCTGAGATCCAGGGTCAACGCAGCCGTCTACCAGCAAGTTTTAGAGCACTTCATGCTTCCTGCTGCTGACCTGCTCTATGGAGATGGAGATTTCAAGTTCCAACAGGACTTGGCGCCTGCACACAGCGCAAAATCTACCCGTGCCTGCTTTACGGACCATGGTATTTCTGTTCTAAATTGGCCCGCCAACTCCCCTGACCTTAGCCCCATAGAAAATCTGTGGGGTATTGTGAAAAGGAAGATGCAGAATGCCAGACCCAAAAACGCAGAAGAGTTGAAGGCCACTATCAGAGCAACCTGGGCTCTCATAACACCTGAGCAGTGCCAGAAACTCATCGACTCCATGCCACGCCGCATTAACGCAGTAATTGAGGCAAAAGGAGCTCCAACCAAGTATTGAGTATTGTACATGCTCATATTTTTCATTTTCATACTTTTCAGTTGGCCAACATTTCTAAAAATCCCTTTTTTGTATTAGCCTTAAGTAATATTCTAATTTTGTGACACACGGAATTTTGGATTTTCATTTGTTGCCACTTCAAATCATCAAAATTAAATGAAATAAACATTTGAATGCATCAGTCTGTGTGCAATGAATAAATATAATGTACAAGTTACACCTTTTGAATGCAATTACTGAAATAAATCAAGTTTTTCAAAATATTCTAATTTACTGGCTTTTACCTGTATGTGGATATTTTGCCTTAGCCTTGAATGAACACTTGATGCATATAATCACAGCAGTATGATGATTCTATGTGTCTACATTAAAACATTCTTCGTCATACTGCATTAATATATGCTACTTTTAAACTTTCATGCAGAGAGTGAAATCACAAGTAAAAGTGTATTTATTAAACAGTTATTAAGCAGTAGCACAAACATTCATGTCATTTCCAAAACAGAAAGTGCAAGATTGTCAGAGACATTTTAAAACAAACTATTAGTGCACTTTTGTGCATGATGTCACTAAGATGACATATCAAAACAACACTAAATTAAAGTGCACTTTTTGTACAGAACGCCACTACAATAGTTTAAAACAAATAAAGTGCACTTTTGTGCATGATGTCACACAAGATATTTCAATAAGTGTCAAATAAAAATGAGCTGCATAATAGGAAATCAAATACCGGTAGTGTATGTCCTTCACTATGTGGTAGGTTCCTGCGGACGTTGTCTCCTTTTGTTGTTGACTATTTTGTTTCATACGGTGTTGATGTGGAAATGTTTGCCTCGGCATTTTGTGGGTGTGGCACCAGCCGGAGATGTTGACATGTGGAGTTTCAAGCACTCTTCCCTCTTTTCAAATGATGCTACATATTAGCAGTAATGCTACTTTTTGTAGCAACGCTTTTGCCCCACACTTGACAGATTACGGTTGTCTGTTCGACATCTTTCCGCTTGAAGCCAAACTACCGCCAGACGATGAACCCCCCTGCTGTTTTTCTTGGGAATTAATTCTTCCTTCATTTGTTACCAGATTCGCACCTTCTTTCACTCGTATTAGCACTCGCACCGCAGCTAACGTTACCCATGCCGCTACCTCTCTGCTCCGCGAGGGCGTATACGTATGTGACGTATGTAAGAAGGTGCGCTTGTTTAAGTCTCTGTGAGAAGGAGAGACTAGAAAGAGTGAGAAGAGCCTGTAGTGTAATGCCTGCAGAGGTGGGTAGAGTAGCCAGAAATTGTACTCAAGTAAGAGTACTGTTACTTTAGAGATTTATTACTCAAGTAAAAGTAAGGAGTAGTCACCCAAATATTTACTTGAGTAAAAGTAAAAAGTATGTTGTGAAAAAACTACTCAAGTACTGAGTAACTGATGAGTAACATACACACACATATCATATATATATATATATATATATATATATATATATATATATATATATATATATATGATATAGCAAAATAAATAAATATAAAATATATACTGTATATATCAATGTATGTATATATATATATATATATATATATATATATATATATACATACATTGATATATACAGTATATCATTTATATTTATTTATTTTGCTGTTTTTGTTTACATGTTAAAGGTGTTTTAATGAATATACATGCATGTTTAACACATATAGATTCCTTTCTTTCATGAAGACAAGAATATAAGTTGGTGTATTACCTGATTCTGATGACTTGCATTGATTGTAATCAGACAGTAGTGATGATAACGTCCACGTTTTCAAATGGAGGAGAAAAAAAAGTTCCTCCTTTCTAATACCACATGAAAGTGGTTGGTTTTTGGCATCTTATTTGTCCAGCTTCCATATTCGTTTTTATACACTTTACAAGAAATACATTGGCAGCAAACTCCTTAGCTTGCTAGCTTGTTTGTGCTGGCTTTTGGAGACTCTTATTTTGAAAGCGCACGCGCGATGGAGCGGCACTTTTATTGTGAAGACAGGAACTGTGCAGTCAGTCTTTAGGCTTTTGACGGGATGTACGGTTGAAATAAAAAAAGGGTCTTTTTTCATTCACACTTTTGATTGATTGATTGGAACTTTTATTAGTAGATTGCACAGTACAGTACATATTCCGTACAATTGACCACTAAATGGTAACACCCCAATAAGTTTTTACACTTGTTTAAGTCAGGTCATGTGACCGCCTGGCTCTGTTTGATTGGTCCAACGTCACCAGTGACTGCATCTGATTGGTGGAACGGAGTCAAATGTCACTAGTGACTGTATTTTATTGGTGGAATGGAGTGAAACGTCACCAGTAAGGCAGGCACTTTGAAGGTCTGTCTGACAGACCAAAACAAACAAAGTGTGCATTAACAGATGGATAAAAATTAGTAGCGAGTAGCGAGCTGAATGTAGATAAAAGTAGCGGAGTAAAAGTAGCGTTTCTTCTCTATAAATATACTCAAGTAAAAGTAAAAGTATGTTGCATTAAAACTACTCTTAGAAGTACAATTTATCCCAAAAGTTACTCAAGTAGATGTAACGGAGTAAATGTAGCGCGTTACTACCCACCTCTGAATGCCTGCAGCTAAATGCAACTGCGTGAGAAGGTATACTCCAATATCCCCATATAGTCATTTTCTATATCGCACAGAGACAAACCTGCAATATATCCAGTATATTCCATATATTGCCCAGCCCTACTGTATATTCATTATTATTTTTTGAGCAATGACAGCTTTAAACAAAAAAAAAAAACAGCATGCATGCAAGATTTGTGTTGTTAGACTCAACATTGCAACTTTTTTGTTACATTTCATCTGTTTTCTCTTTTATTCTTCTTCTTTTTTTTTTTTTTTTTCCAAATTTGTAAAATGTGCCACACTTTGGAGACCCCTGCTCTGTCTTTACAAACAATCAATACATCAATCATCAAGATTTACAATTTTTCAAAAGGTGTTGTGTGTTTACACCTGTCACCTATGACTCATTCATGCCATAGCAGCTCGTGTTAGTGAGAAACTGCCACTTGCTATAAATATGCTAATAGCCCAGCACCTGGTTTTTGTTTTCCCTTTAAAAGAGGACACCAACGTAGTACCTGACCAGGCACATGCTTACATTTCCCCCTACGAACACACATTGAGAGGTTAGTGACTTCCACAGGCAGGGATACGCTCGCCTTTATCGGACCGACGGCTATGAACTGATTTTCTTTTTCTCTCCTTTTGGTTTCCACAGTGATGGAGCCCATGACGGTTACTACGTCGGTGGCGGGACCGGATGAGTTTGACCGCAACGTCCCGCGGATATGTGGGGTGTGTGGCGACAAGGCCACCGGCTTCCACTTCAACGCCATGACCTGTGAGGGCTGCAAGGGCTTCTTCAGGTTAGTGGGACACTTAACTAACACTAACTAACTCCTTCAGGTTAGTGGGACTGTGACACTTCTTGTGTCGTCTACCCTAAATGAGTCCAACGTTTTGATATCGGTACCAAAATGTATCCATCCATCTTCTTCCGCTTATCCGAGGTCGGGTCGCGGGGGCAGCAGCCTAAGCAGGGAAGCCCAGACTTCCCTCTCCCCAGCCACTTCGTCCAGCTCTTCCTGTGGGACCCCGAGGCGTTCCCAGGCCAGCCGGGAGACATAGTCTTCCCAACGTGTCCTGGGTCTTCCCCGCGGCCTCCTACCGGTCGGACGTGCCCTAAACACCTCCCTAGGGAGGCGTTCGGGTGGCATCCTGACCAGATGCCCGAACCACCTCATCTGGCTCCTCTCGATGTGGAGGAGCAGCGGCTTTACTTTGAGCTCCCCCCGGATGGCAGAGCTTCTCACCCTATCTCAAAGGGAGAGATCCGCCACCCGGCGGAGGAAACTCATTTGGGCCGCTTGTACCCGTGATCCTGTCCTTTCGGTCATAACCCAAAGCTCATGACCATAGGTGAGGATGGGAACGTAGATCGACCGGTAAATTGAGAGCTTTGCCTTCCGGCTCAGCTCCTTCTTCACCACAACGGATCGATACAGCGTCCGCATTACTGAAGACGCCGCACCGATCCGCCTGTCGATCTCACCATCCACTCTTCCCCCACTCGTGAACAAGACTCCCAGGTACTTGAACTCCTCCACTTGGGGCAAGATCTCCTCCCCAACCCGGAGATGGCACTCCACCCTTTTCCGGGCGAGAACCATGGACTCGGACTTGGAGGTGCTGATTCTCATCCCAGTCGCTTCACACTCGGCTGCGAACCGATCCAGTGAGAGCTGAAGATCCTGGCCAGATGAAGCCATCAGGACTACATCATCTGCAAAAAGCAGAGACCTAATCCTGCAGCCACCAAACCAGATCCCCTCAACGCCTAGAAATTCTGTCCATAAAAGTTCAGAACAGAATGGGTGACAAAGGGCAGCCTTGGCGGAGTCCAACCCTCACCGGAAACGTGTCCGACTTACTAACGGCAATGCGGACCAAGCTCTGGCACTGATCATACAGGGTGCGGACTGCCACAATCAGACAGTCCGATACCCCATACTCTCTGAGCACTCCCCACAAGACTTCCCGAGGGACACGGTCAAATGCCTTCTCCAAGTCCACAAAGCACATGTAGACTGGTTAGGCAAACTCCCATGCACCCTCAAGGACCCTGCCCAGAGTATAGAGCTGGTCCACAGTTCCACGACCAGGACGAAAACCACACTGTTCCTCCTGAATCCGAGGTTCGACTATCCGGCGTAGCCTCCTCTCCAGTACACCTGAATAGACCTTACTGGGAAGGCTGAGGAGTGTGATCCCACGATAGTTAGAACACACCCTCCGGTTCCCCTTCTTAAAGAGAGGAACCACCACCCCGGTCTGCCAATCCAGTGGTACCGCCCCCGATGTCCACGCGATGCTGCAGAGTCTTGTCAACCAAGACAGCCCCATCATAGTGGATCTAACATAATAGTGAGAGTCCAGTCCTTAGTGGATCTAACATAATAGTGTGAGAGTCCAGTTCATAGTGGATCTAACATAATAGTGTGAGAGTCCAGTCCATAGTGGATCTAACATAATAGTGAGAGTCCAGTCCATAGTGGATCTAACATAATAGTAAGATTCCAGTCCTTAGTGGATCTAACATTATAGTGTGAGAGTCCAGTCCATAGTGGATCTAACATAATAGTGAGAGTCCAGTCCATAGTGGATCTAACATAATAGTGAGAGTCCAGTCCATAGTGGATATATCTTAATAGTGAGAGAGTCCAGTCCATAGTGGATCTAACATAATAGTGAGAGTCCAGTCCATAGTGGATCTAACTTAATAGTGAGAGAGTCCAGTCCATAGTTGATCTAACATAATATAGTGAGAGTCCAGTCCATAGTGGATCTAACATAATAGTTTGGCAGTCCAGTCCATAGTGGATCTAACATAATAGTGAGAGTCCAGTCCATAGTGGATCTAACATAATAGTGTGAGAGTCCAGTCCATAGTGGATCTAACATAATAGTGAGAGAGTCCAGTCTATAGTGGATCTAACATAATAGTGTGAGAGTCCAGTCCATAGTGGATCTAACATAATAGTGAGAGTCCAGTCCATAGTGGATCTAACATAATAGTGTGACAGTCCAGTTCATAGTGGATCTAACATAATAGTGTGACAGTCCAGTCCATAGTGGAGCTAACATAATAGTGAGAGTCCAGTCCATAGTGGATCTAACATAATAGTGAGAGTCCAGTCCATAGTGGATCTAACATAATAGTGTGACAGTCCAGTCCATAGTGGATCTAACATAATAGTAAGAGTCCAGTCCATAGTGGATCCAACATAATAGTGAGAGTCCAGTCCATAGTGGATCTAACATAATAGTGTGAGAGTCCAGTCCATAGTGGATCCAACATAATAGTGAGAATCCAGTCCATAGTGGATCTAACATAATAGTAAGAGTCCAGTCCATAGTGGATCCAACATAATAGTGAGAGTCCAGTCCCCCCTCCCCCAAGGGAGAGGGGGCAGAGGAGAAAAGAAAAGAAACGGCAGATCAACTGGTCTAAAAGGGGGTCTATTTAAAGGCTAGAGTATACAAATGAGTTTTAAGATGGGACTTAAATGCTTCTACTGAGGTAGCATCTCTAACTGAGTACTGGAGCCCCAACGTTTTATCTAGTATATATGTAATGAAGGAACAGGCACATTAATAATAACATGTCATATTTACCTATTTTGCTCATTTTAAGCATATGGCGGCGCATTAGTTTCACAGACGCATCACATTTGCTTTTGTCTTCAACACCAAACACTAAGCATCATGCAGCACTGCGGACACAATAAAACAATCACTTACTGTACAACGTCTGCTTTCTGATGGTGTGTTCCCTTTTAGATGAAGACTTCATTATAAATTCCCATGAAGGGTTAAAAGAAGGTGCCGTAAAAGAGCATCTTTTCATGTCTTTCTCACCATCTCAGGGTATAAGTTGAATTTCAAAGTTGATCAATTTCTTGGTTCATGTCCACAACCTTCTGCTATCTAGGTGAGAGGCATGATTTGAATCTAGAATACATTTTCACCAGCTCAGAGGTGATGTAGCAGCTCACTGGCTCAATATTTCAATGTAGCAGCATCAGCTAGGCACCGCTAAAAGTAGTTTGTCTGCGTAAATGCTTATAATACCATACCATACCTACGTTATTTATAAAGCCCTTTAAAAACAAGCACAGTTGAAGAACACCACAAAGAAATAGAGGCAAAGGAGAGACTAAACTAATTTTTTTGTACCTTGAAAATCATTTTTTACCTTGAAAAAAAAATTTTACCTTGAAAATTTTTTTGTACCTTGAAAATCATTTTTTAAAAAGAAAAAAAAAATTTACCTTGAAAAAAAAATGTTACCTTGAAATTTTTTTGTACCTTGAAAATCATTTTTTAAAAAGAAAAAAAAAATTTACCTTGAAAAAAAAATGTTACCTTGAAATTTTTTTTGTACCTTGAAAATCATTTTTTAAAAAGAAAAAAAAAATTTACCTTGAAAAAAAAATTTTACCTTGAAATTTTTTTTGCACCTTGAAAATCATTTTTTAAAAAGAAAAAAAAAATTTACCTTGGAAAAAAAATTTGACCTTGAAAATTTTTTTGTACCTTGAAAATCATTTTTTAAAAAGAAAAAAAAAATTTACCTTGAAAAAAAAATTTTACCTTGGAAATTTTTTTGTACCTTGAAAATCATTTTTTAAAAAGAAAAAAAAAAATTACCTTGAAAAAAACATTTTACCTTGAAAATTTTTTTGTACCTTGAAAATCATTTTTTAAAAAGAAAAAAAAAATTTACCTTGAAAAAAAAATTTTACCTTGAATTTTTTTTTTGTACCTTGAAAATCATTTTTTAAAAAGAAAAAAAAATGTTACCTTGAAAAAAAAATGTTACCTTGAAAATAATGTTTTACCTTGAAAATCATGTTTTAACTTAAAACATTTTTTTTAATTTTTTAATTTTTTTTAATTTTTGTAAAAATTTTAACTTTTAAAAAAAAATTAAAAAAAATATTTATTTTTTAAATATTTTTTAAATATTTTTAATTTTTTTAAATTTGTTTTAAATTTTTTTAATTTTTTTTTAATTTTTTTAAATTTTTAAAATATTTTTAACCTTTTTTTAAAAACATTTTTAACTTTTAAACATTTAAAACAGAAGTAAAATACACATTGAAAAAGCAAAGACAAATTACCCTAAGAACAATTTGTTAGATAAAAAGCAGTTAAAAAAGTTAAAAACAGTTTAAAGTCTCATGCTGGGTTAAAAGCCAGTGAATAAAAATGGGTTTTAAGAAGGGTCTTAAAAGTAGCCAAAGAAGGGGCCTGTCTCACGTAATAACAATATTACTAATACTTACCGTATTTTCCGCACCATAAGGCGCCCTGGGTTATAAGCCGCGCCTTCAATGAACGGCATATTTCAAAACTTTGTCCACCTATAAGCCGCCCCGTGTTATAAGCCGCATCTAACTGCGCTAAAGGAATGTCAAAAAAACAGTCAGATAGGTCAGTCAAACTTTAATAATATATTAAAAACCAGCGTGATGTGGGCGCGCATGGAGTCGTATATCAACATGGACGGAGCTGCGTGAAAAAAGCCACCCGGCCTCTTCGCGTAAACTTACCTTAACCACTCGCTCATCTTTTCTTCATCCATCCATCCCTTCGAGTTAGCTTTTATGATGACGCCGGCTGGAAAGGTCTCTTTTGGCAAGGTCTTCCTTTTTAATATCACCATGGGTGGAAGTTTCTGGCCATTAGCATGGCAAGCTAGAACCACAGTGAAGGATGACTTCTCATTCCCTGTGGTGCGAATATTCACCGTACGTGCTCCCGTTGTATCCACAGTGCGGTTCACAGGAATATCAAAAGTCAGTGGAACCTCGTCCATGTTGATAATGTTCTCTGGCCGGATCTTTTTTTCAGCTATCTTGTTTTTACAATATGCACGGAAAGTAGCCAGCTTTTCTTGAAAGTCTTTAGGCAGTTGCTGTGAAATAGTAGTCCGTGTGCGGATGGAGAGATTGCGTCTTTTCATGAACCGGAAACCTGTCGCCATTTTGTGGTCTTTACAGATGTAAACACACAAAGGAAATGAAACGTAATATCCGCGCCCTTCTTCTTCTTCTACGCGGGCGGGTGGTTGCTTACAGTAGAAGAAGAAGCGCTTCCTGTTCTATGGGGGCGGGTGCTTACCTTGGCGGTTGCTTGCGTAGAAGAAGAAGCGCTTCCTGTTCTACGGGGAAAAAAGATGGCGGCTGTTTACCGTAGTTGCGAGACCGAAACTTTATGAAAATGAATCTTAATATTAATCCATATATAAAGCGCACCGGGTTATAAGGCGCACTGTCAGCTTTTGAGTAAATTTGTGGTTTTTAGGTGCGGCTAATAGTGCGGAAAATACGGTACATAATATTTTGATCTTTGTTGTAGTAATTTTTAGCATTTTTTTTAGATGTTTTTGTAGAGGGCTTTATGGGCAGAATAGAGTACAAGCCATATTTTGCAACTTAGAATGCATAAAAAAATAAAAATGTGTTCTTGTCTTACATAGGGGATTGTGAAAGATAGGCAAAACTCCAAAAAAAAGAGTAGTTCCCCTTTTAAAAATAATTTTTAGACGAAAAAACATGTTGTGAAATGTCCATCAGTCGCAAGAATCCCAATCAAATTAGTTAGCAAATAATGCTCATTTAAAATAAAAATGACTAGTGACCTCCCCTTTTACTTACTATAATAATAATAGCAATGTCTTTATTCAAGCTAATGGTTGATTGGAATGAGCCAACTCTTACTTGACTGTTACCTCTTTTATGTGTTTTTCTGCTCCCTTCATCAACATTCATAAGCGTCAATACTCCACCGTTATTTTTTACAGTCTAGTGTCTGATTATATATTGTGATTAATTGCAATTTCATTACAGGGCGAGGATGACTTTATTGTGTATATAGGAAAGGTAAAAAAACCCCTTAAACAGGTTTTAAAAGAGTTATTTAGTGTGCTTCTCAAGCTCTTTTTCCCTCCGATGTAATTCAACCGCACCCGCAGGTAATGCATGACTGTTAAAGAGTGTAACCGATCCTATGTTTGACCCCCCGCAGGCGTAGTATGAAGCGTAAAGCCTCCTTCACCTGCCCGTTCAACGGAAGCTGCACCATCACCAAAGACAACCGCCGTCACTGCCAGGCCTGTCGCCTCAAGCGCTGCGTTGACATCGGCATGATGAAAGAGTGTGAGTACGCCTCTCCGACTTGTTGACGGGGCACGGTGACACGTCCTTGGGGGGGGGGGTTCTCAAAGAAAATAATCCACATACCTGCCAACTACTCCGGTTTTCCCGTAATTAGTAGGCTGTGGTGGGCTCTCCTATTTCTGGGGTTGAGGTTGCCGAGGTAGTTAAAAAGCTCCTCGGTGGCAAGGCCCCGGGGGTGGATGAGATCCGCCCGGAGTTCCTTAAGGCTCTGGATGTTGTGGGGCTGTCTTGGTTGACAAGACTCTGCAACATCACGTGGACATCGGGGGCGGTACCTCTGGATTGGCAGACCGGGGTGGTGGTTCCTCTCTTTAAGAAGGGGAACCGGAGGGTGTGTTCCAACTATCGTGGGATCACACTCCTCAGCCTTCCCGGTAAGGTCTATTCAGGTGTACTGGAGAGGAGGCTACGCCGGATAGTCGAACCTCGGATTCAGGAGGAACAGTGTGGTTTTCGTCCTGGTCGTGGAACTGTGGACCAGCTCTATACTCTCGGCAGGGTCCTTGAGGGTGCATGGGAATTTGCCCAACCAGTCTACATGTGCTTTGTGGACTTGGAGAAGGCATTCGACCGTGTACCCCGGGAAGTCCTGTGGGGAGTGCTCAGAGAGTATGGGGTAACGGACTGTCTTATTGTGGCAGTCCGCTCCCTGTATAATCAGTGTCAGAGCTTGGTCCGCATTGCCGGCAGTAAGTCGGACACGTTTCCAGTGAGGGTTGGACTCCGCCAAGGTCTGCCCTTTGTCACCGATTCTGTTCATAACCTTTATGGACAGAATTTCTAGGCGCAGTCAGGGCGTTGAGGGGATCTGGTTTGGTGGCTGCAGGATTAGGTCTCTGCTATTTGCAGATGATGTGGTCCTGATGGCTTCCTCCGGCCAAGATCTTCAGCTCTCACTGGATCGGTTCGCAGCCGAGTGTGAAGCGACTGGGATGGGAATCAGCACCTCCAAGTCCGAGTCCATGGTTCTCTCCCGGAAAAGGGTGGAGTGCCATCTCCGGGTTGGGGAGGAGATCTTGCCCCAAGTGGAGGAGTTCAAGTACCTCGGAGTCTTGTTCACGAGTGGGGGAAGAGTGGATCGTGAGATCGACAGGCGGATCGATGCGGCGTCTTCAGTAATGCGGACGCTGTATCGATCCGTTGTGGTGAAGAAGGAGCTGAGCCGGAAGGCAAAGCTCTCGATTTACCGGTCGATCTACGTTCCCATCCTCACCTATGGTCATGAGCTTTGGGTCATGACCGAAAGGACAAGATCACGGGTACAAGCGGCCCAAATGAGTTTCCTCCGCCGAGTGGCGGGGCTCTCCCTTAGAGATAGGGTGAGAAGCTCTGCCATTCGGGGGAGCTCAAAGTAAAGCCGCTGCTCCTCCACATCGAGAGGAGCCAGATGAGGTGGTTCGGGCATCTGGTCAGGATGCCACCCGAACGCCTCCCTAGGAAGGTGTTTCGGGCACGTCCGACCGGTAGGAGGCCACGGGGAAGACCCAGGACACGCTGGGAAGACTATCTCTCCCGGCTGGCCTGGGAACGCCTCGGGATCCCCCGGGAGGAGCTGGACGAAGTGGCTGGGGAGAGGGAAGTCTGGGCTTCCCTGCTTAAGCTGCTGCCCCCGCGACCCGACCTCGGATAAGCGGAAGAAGATGGATGGATGGATGGAAGTTTTATTCACGAAATCGCGTAACAACAATGACAATCGACACTGCTTCCCGTAACTTCCTATCGAGCCATTCCGAATGCCATGCGCGAGGCTATTTATAGCATCGCTGCCAAGCACGAGGCAACAGTTGCCCATTGTTTCCAAACGAGCAAACGATCATGGAATCAGCCGGAGAAAAACCGCAAACGAGTCTTAAACCGAAAAGAAAACTGCAGTCATTCCGTGAAGAATATTCAAAAGCCTATCCGGGAATAATTATCCGTTCCAAAAAGGGTGAAAACTACGCGAATTGCACCTTGTGCAGACAAGATTTTTCGATCGGACACGGAGGAATTAGCGATGTAAAAGACCACGTTGGGACAAAAAAACACAAGTCTAATGCCGTTGCTAAATTTGGATTTTAGCCACAAAAAGGTAATGACACCAATGTTATCTATTGGAATTGTTTAGTACTGTTATACTGTTAAAAGTGTTTATACTATTTATGCTTTCAAGTCCAAGTTGAAGAAATCTTGTTAAATGTTGACAGCATAACTACCAAAATACAGAAGTATGTCCTTAATATTTTTGCAGTGCTATTTCTGTTGAAAAGTTAAAATGATTACATTAGAGATGTGATGTGCCACTTTTCAAGTGTCTGATGGCTTCAATTCATTTTCATTAATTTTTCATATTTTGAATTTTTTTGAAAGGCTTACTAGAGATGCGCGGTTTGTGGGCACAACCGCGGAGTCCGCGGATTATTCGCGGATCGGGCGGATGAAATAAAAAAAAATTAGATTTTATCCGCGGGTCGGGTCGGGTCGGGCGGTTGAAATAAAAAAAAATTAGATTTTAAATAGATTCAGGCGGGTGGCAGTTAAACCAATTGGTAAATATATATACATAGTTAAATGTTGTTACCCACATACGAAAAACGAGCAGGCACCTGCAGCATATGCCACAACAGAAGTAGAAAAAAAAAAGAGATGGACACTTTTACGGAGCGGAGTAGGGACGCCTCGCCGGGGTCCGGGACCGAGGCCCCTTCCCCCGAGAGGGCCCCACCGGGAGCCGTAGCTGAGGCGATCCGCGAGAAGGGCCCGACGCACGTCCAGGGTCACCACCGCGCCCACCGCACCGACACCCCGCCTCGTCCGCCTTCGCCGCGGCCGGCGTCACGCGCAGCAGGTAAGCAGCTTACCTGCCCGCCACCCCCGTGGCCGGGGGCTCGTAACAGGGGTCACTCCGCGCGCTCCGCCCGCGCAGCTTACCTGCCCGCCACCCTTGTTGCCGGGGGCGCGTAACAGGGGTCACTCCGCGCGCAGTGCGCTCACGAAAGGGGTGGGGCTCACCCTGGTTGATATAGACAGCAGGACAGTGGCCATGGAAGTCGGAACCCGCTAAGGAGTGTGTAACAACCCACCTGCCGAATCAACTAGCCCTGAAAATGGATGGCGCTGGAGCGTCGGGCCCATACCCGGCCGTCGCCGGCAGCAAGACGCGCTTAGAGGTGCGCTCAGCGCGGCTCCCATATGATTGCGCACTGGTGTGCGTCTGGGTCGTGACAGCGTGGCACGCGAATGTCTGTTCTGCATTGGATCAGTCTCCTTTCTTTAACAGGCAAAAGCTTTATAACCTCACTAATGCCTTGCATCGTCTATATTAGATATATAACAACGGGCGGGTGCGGTTCTGATCAAATGTTACATCGGGTGGATGGCGGATGGTTGACGACTTTCTGATGCGGTTGCGGATGAAATAATTGCCTATCCGCGCATCTCTAAGGCTTACAAAAAAACTACATTTGAATTGTAATTCCATGCTATTGACAGGACTATTAATTTTAATGAAGTTAGCTTACCATGTTTACAGTATGATAATTGTGATAGAAATGTGAATTTTAGGCACAGAATATTTTTTACAATTGAACAAGGCAGTAGATTATACAAGCTTGGACAGAAAGTTAATAATGACACCAATTTTTTTTTTTATGTAATTGTTTAGTACTGTTTTACCATTTGTTTACTGTAAAAAGTGTTTATACTTTCAATGAACAAATTGAAGTCTTGTGAAAGGTTGACAGGATAACTGGCATTAACTGTCAAAATAATTTCAAACTATTGAAGTTAGCTTACAGAATAAACATGTCAATCAACCCATATGATTTTTGCTGTAATATTTTTGTTTTGAAAAGTCACTGTGACTGATAGAAAAGTGATGGTTTTAGCAACATTTGAACCTGTCTGAATGCAATCAATCATTTTTCTGATTTCAAAAGTTGGCAGGTATGAAGTGTTCATGTTGACTGTACAAACGAGCGTTATTTAGAGTTTATGCGGCGGGTAATTAATTGGCAGTGGGTTGGTGTGGCTGGGAGGGTTTAGCCAGCAGAAAACTGTGCGGTATTTAATCTAATAGTTTAAGACTTTCAGAGGAATCAATAGAATGAGAGGCAGCGTGTAAACGGATGTGATTATCTCCAAGGAGAGCGACAATAGCAGCTATGCATTAGAAAGGCTTGAACTTATGGCTGACTGAAAGAGGAGACTTATATAACTCAGTTTAGCCGTACGTAATGAGTTTATAACTGGCAACAAGTGACATAAAGGAACCACAGTAAAGTGTGCTCGGACCAGATCGCCAACAAAGGCCCTCTTGTCTTTTTTTTCCTTATTTTCCACACGCTGTATAGCTAACAAGCTTAGCAACAGTATATGATGTGATTGAAGTCAGTCTCTTGAGAAAGGCCTTCTGTTAGCGGAGAATTCTTGATACTGCAGCATCGGGATTTCTTTTCACCCCGTCCTGTTTTAGCTTCTTTAACTTGTGGAGTGAACAGTTTGATTGATTGATTGATTGAAACTTTTATCAGTACAGTACATATTCCATACAATTGACCACTAAATGGTAACTGCCCAATAAGTTTTTCAACTTGTTTAAGTCGAGGGTCCACGTTAATCAATTCATGGTAAAGGTAGAGTTGGAAAAGGGTGGAAAGTTTCCGGAAACTTTCCGGAAATTTACCACGGGAAGTTCAGCTCGGGAAGTTTGGAAATTTTGACCATTTTTTTGATGATTCAAAGTTGGACAGCGTCCATCTTATTGTGTAGAATAAGATGAGAAGCTTGTAAAAGACTAATGCAATGCCACACACAGATATAAATAGTCAGCTAAACAATCTTTAAAAATATTTGACTGATGAACAAATGAATAGAAATAGGCTAGATCAGGGGTGCTCATTACGTCAATCGCGATCTACCGGTCGATCTCGGAGGGTGTGTCAGTCGATCACCAGCCAGCCATTAATAAAATAGTCCTAAAAATGAGCGATCATAAATCTTCACTATGACGTCGCTTTCGTCACTTGATTGACATTCACGGCACCCGAGGGTCTTCTGAGATGACGCTGGCTGCTGCCAGCTCATTAAAATTACCGACTGGAAGGCGAGAAACACTTTATTTCAACAGACTCTGGCACCGTACCTGTCGTCAAAACTCCAAAGACCGACTGCACAGTTGCACAATAAAAGCGCTGCTTCATCCTGCCTGCGCTACCAAAATAAGAGTCTCAGAAAGCCGGCGTGCACAAGCTAGCAAGCTACGGAGTTTGCCGACAATGTATTTCTTGTAAAGTGTATACAAAGGAGTACGGAAGCTGGACAAATAAGATGCCAAAAACCAACCACTTTCATGTGGTATTGGACAGAAAGGAGGACTTTTTTTCTCCTCCATTCGAAAATGCGGACGTTATCATCACCACTGTCTGATTCCAATCAATGCAAGTCATCAGAATCAGGTAATACACCAACTTATATTCTTGTCTTCATGAAAGAAAGGAATCTATATGTGTTAAACATGCTTGTATTATCTTTAAACACCTTTAACTTATTAACAATATTAACTATATGTGTTAAACATGCTTGTATTATCTCTAAACACTTTTAACTTATTAACAATATTAACTATGTGTTAAGCCCTGCGATGAGGTGGCGACTTGTCCAGGGTGTACACCGCCTTCCGCCCGATTGTAGCTGAGATAGGCTCCAGCGCCCCCCGCGACCCCAAAGGGAATAAGCGGTAGAAAATGGATGGATGGAACTATGTGTTAAACATTCTTGTATTATCATTAAACACCTTTAATTTATTAACAATATTAACTACGTGTGTTAAACATGCTTGCATTATCTTTAAACACCTTTAACTTATTACCAATATGAACTATAAGTGTTAAACATGCTTGTATTATCTTTAATCACCTTTAACTTGTTAACAATATTAACTATGTGTTACACATTCTTGTATTATCATTAAACACCTTTAATTTATTAACAATATTAACTATATGTGTTAAACATGCTTGCATTATCTTTAAACACCTTTAACTTATTAACAATATTAACTATATGTGTTAAACATGCTTGTATTATCATTAAACACCTTTAACTTGTTAACAATATTAACTATATGTATTAAACATACTTGTATTTTCATTAAACACCTTTAATTTATTAACAATTTTAAATATATGTGTTTAACATGCTTGTATTATCATTAAACACCTTTAACTTGTTAACAAAAACATATGTTTCATAAATAAGTAAATATAAATTATATATATGAATGAGGTAGATCCCCACGACTTGATCAATTGAAAAGTAGCTCGCCTGCAGAAAAAGTGTGAGCACCCCTGGGCTAGATGAATAAATGAACAGTCAATGTATAAGCTACATTCTTGTATGACAACAGAATGGCTAGCAGAACAGAAGGCAGAGGAAACTACACCTTTTCATTTACTATTTGCTACTTGAACTTTACACATCACATAAAAGGTCAATTCGGATCGCTAACGTTGTTAGCATAAATGAATGGGATTTAACATAGACAAAATTAGCATCATGGCTAACGGAGAAATATTTTCGGTTCATTATGAGTCTGTGGTGGTACATAAACCTAGCTAGCTAGAGATATTGGCATATCATCAACACTTACCTGACTGGATGAAGTCCTTGGGCTCAAATACTAGTGTGGCCTCAATAGCCCTGCTGTAGTGTGTTGCATGCTGGTAATTATCTGGGCATGTGATGGAGGAATGCACTGTGCAAGGTTGAAATTCTACTGAATTTGCATGAAATCAGGTTGTTTTAGCTAATAATCATGCTGCAAGATCTAGCATGTCGCATTCAATGTTTATTCCCATTCATTTCCCATTAGTTCCCGTTAATTCCCATGGAAAGTTTCCAACTTTGAATATTCCCGGAATTTTGCAACCCTCAAGTTTGCTGAAGATTTTGGATATTTTGGTGTAGATCTTGCAGTTCTGAGCAGGGGTCTCTCCAACACTGTCCGTTTCTGAGTAGTTTTCCAAAGGGTCAGAAAATCATGTACTTTTTAAATATTGTAGCATTTTTGTATTGAATGAGTGACTATCACCTGACATCAGCAAAATGTACTTAATCTGATCATAATTGGTATTAGATTGTTACTGTGTACGTGGACCCTGAACCTGAAAACAATGATTACCGTATTTTCCGCACCATAAGGCGCCCTGGGTTATAAGCCGCGCCTTCAATGAACGGCATATTTCAAAACTTTGTCCACCTATAAGCCGCCCCGTGTTGTAAGCCGCATCTAACTGCGCTAAAGGAATGTCAAAAAAACAGTCAGATAGGTCAGTCAAACTTTAATAATATATTAAAAACCAGCGTGATGTGGGCGCGCATGGAGTCGTATATCAACATGGACGGAGCTGCGTGAAAAAAGCCACCCGGCCTCTTCGCGTAAACTTACCTTAACCACTCGCTCATCTTTTCTTCATCCATCCCTTCGAGTTAGCTTTTATGATGACGCCGGCTGGAAAGGTCTCTTTTGGCAAGGTCTTCCTTTTGAATATCACCATGGGTGGAAGTTTCTGGCCATTAGCATGGCAAGCTAGAACCACAGTGAAGGACGACTTCTCATTCCCTGTGGTGCGAATATTCACCGTACGTGCTCCCGTTGTATCCACAGTGCGGTTCACAGGAATATCAAAAGTCAGTGGAACCTCGTCCATGTTGATAATGTTCTCTGGCCGGATCTTTTTTTCAGCTATCTTGTTTTTACAATATGCACGGAAAGTAGCCAGCTTTTCTTGAAAGTCTTTAGGCAGTTGCTGTGAAATAGTAGTCCGTGTGCGGATGGAGAGATTGCGTCTTTTCATGAACCGGAAACCTGTCGCTTAGTAGGAGCCATTTTGTGGTCTTTACAGATGTAAACACACAAAGGAAATGAAACGTAATATCCGCGCGCTTCTTCCTCTTCTACGCGGGCGGGTGGTTGCTTACAGTAGAAGAAGAAGCGCTTCCTCTTCTATGGGGGCGGGTGCTTACCTTGGCGGTTGCTTGCGTAGAAGAAGAAGCACTTCCTCTTCTACGGGGAAAAAAGATGGCGGCTGTTTACCGTAGTTGCGAGACCGAAACTTTATGAAAATGAATCTTAATATTAATCCATATATAAAGCGCACCGGGTTATAAACCGCACTGTCAGCTTTTGAGTAAATTTGTGGTTTTTAGGTGCGGCTAATAGTGCGGAAAATACGGTAGATTATGACGTGCATTGTCATGCATCACACCATAAATCGTAATACTTTATTTTGACTTGCGCAGCACATATCGTAAACGGAAGTAGAAGACAAAGAAGCAGTGACCTCCGCTGTAAACAAACATGGCATCACGTTGTTTATCAATTTTCCCTTTTGTTTGCTACTTTTGTTTAACCTTTCTTTTTGAAATTGAGCTGTTCTGTGCCCTCCATGTTGTGATACGTCTTCCTTTTTTCGACAATTTGTGCACATGTAGTAGTTAGCGCTTGGAATAGCTGTAATGTCGTGAATAAAACAGCTCGTTAAGACAACATGACACTCCAGACCATACTTTTGTTTTGGTAGTCTCGGTTTTAGAGCAACAAACTCAACAGATTATATAACGCTGCTTCTGTACATGTTGAATGGGGGCAGACCGCAGCAAGACGATCGCTTCATTCTGAGATTATTAAATTTACCGTATTTTTTGGACTCTAAATCGCAGTTTTTTTCATAGTTTGGCCGGGGGTGCGACTTATACTCAGGAGCGACTTATGTGTGAAATGATGAACACGTTAGCGTAAAATATCAAATATTATTATTGATCTCATTCACGTAAGAGACTAGACGTATAAGATTTCATGGGATTTAGCGATTAGGAGTGACAGATTGTTTGGTAAACGTATAGCATGTTCGATATGTTATAGTTATTTGAATGACTCTTACCATAATATGTTACGTTAACATACAGTGAGGCAAAAAAGTATTTAGTCAGCCACCGATTGTGCAAGTTCTCCCACTTAAAATGAAGACAGAGGTCTGTAATTTTCATCATAGGTACACTTCAACTGTGAGAGACAGAATGTGAAAAAAAAATCCAGGAATTCACATTGTAGGAATTTTAAAGAATTTATTTGTAAATTATGGTGGAAAATAAGTATTTGGTCACTTCAAACAAGGAAGTTCTCTGGCTCTCACAGACCTGTAACTTCTTCTTTAAGAAGCTCTTCTGTCCTCCACTCGTTACCTGTATTAATGGCACCTGTTTGAACTCGTTATCTGTATAAAAGACACCTGTCCACAGCCTCAAACAGTCAGACTCCAAACTCCACTATGATCAAGAACAAAGAGCTGTCGAAGGACACCAGGAAAATAATTGTAGACCTGCACCAGACTGTGAAGAGTGAATCTACAATAGACAAGCAGGTTGGTGTGAAAAAATCAACTGTGGGAGCAATTATCAGAAAATGGAAGACATAGAAGACCTCTGATAATCTCCCTCGATCTGGGGCTCCACGCAAGATCTCATCCCGTGGGGTCAAAATGATCATGAGAACGGTGAGCAAAAATCCCAGAACCACACGGGGGGACCTGCTGAATGACCTGCAGAGAGCTGGGACCAAAGTAACAAAGGTTACCATCAGTAACACACTACGCCGACAGGGAATCAAATCCTGCAGTGCCAGACGTGTCCCCCTGCTTAAGCCAGTGCATGTCCAGGCCCGTCTGAAGTTTGCCAGAGAGCACATGGATGATTGGGAGAATGTCATGTGGTCAGATGAAACCAAAATAGAACTTTTTGGTATAAACTCAACTCGTCGTGTTTGGAAGAAGAAGAATACTGAGTTGCATCCCAAGAACACCATACCTACTGTGAAGCATGGGGGTGGAAACATCATGCTTTGGGGCTGTTTTTCTGCTAAGGGGACAGGCCGACTGATCCGTGTTAAGGAAAGAATGAATGGGGCCATGTATCGTGAGATTTTGAGCCAAAACCTCCTTCCATCAGTGAGAGCTTTGAAGATGAAACGTGGCTGAGTCTTCCAGCATGACAATGATCCCAAACACACCGCCCGGGCAACGAAGGAGTGGCTCTGTAAGAAGCATTTGAAAGTCCTGGAGTGGCCTAGCCAGTCTCCAGACCTCAACCCCATAGAAAATCTGTGGAGGGAGTTGAAAGTCCGTGTTGCCCGGCGACAGCCCCAAAACATCACTGCTCTCGAGAAGATCTGCATGGAGGAATGGGCCAAAATACCAGCTACTGTGTGTGCAAACCTGGTAAAGACCTATAGTAATCGTTTGACCTCTGTTATTGCCAACAAAAGTTATATTACAAAGTATTGAGTTGAATTTTTGTTATTGACCAAATACTTATTTTCCACCATAATTTACAAATAAATTCTTTAAAAATCCTACAATGTGAATTCCTGGATTTTTTTTTTCACATTCTGTCTCTCACAGTTGAAGTGTACCTGTGATGAAAATTACAGACCTCTGTCATCATTTTAAGTGGGAGAACTTACACAATTGGTGGCTGACTAAATACTTTTTTGCCCCACTGTACCAGTTGGTTATTTATGCCTCATATAACGTACACTTATTCAGCCTGTTGTTCACTATTCTTGATTTATTTTAAATTGCCTTTCAAATGTCTATTCTTGCTGTTGGCGTTTATCAAAGAAATTTCCCCAAAAAATGCGACTTATACTCCAGTGCGACTTATATATGTGTTTTCCTTCTTTATTATGCATTCTCGGCCAGAGCGACTTATACTGCGGAAAATACGGTAGTCCACCACTAAACTATAGCTGACGTTAAAGACATGCCCAGTAAGGATAATTTCAACCTTATTTCGGAAGAAGTGTTTTCATGCGCTCCAATCTGATGACTATCAGCATAAACCACCCGTCTCCTTCCGAATGAAATGCTGATCCGAACATGTGTGATCAGGTCAGGATATTCCGAATGGCGTGTTTACATGAAGCATTTTTATTCCGGTTAGGCTTTCAAGCCAATTAAATGTGTCCATGCGCACATAGCTATTGACTGTGTTAGATGCAAAAGTGAGCAGAGCTGAAGAATTCTTCACTTTCTTTATAGCAAAAGGGCAGACAAGTCCAGTGGGTCAATGAGTCCATGTGTCTAAAACTGTTTACAAAGGTGGGGGCCGGTCCTAAAAAACTGGAATTAATAAAGAGCTTGCGTTGTTCCATCCACCGATGAGTGAAATGTTCGCAAGTTGGTGTGTCGCTAATATAATTATAAATGATAAACATTAAATATGAGGCCAGGTTCCTCTTTTTGAGACTTTAACATTGAGACTGTTCTTTCTTTGGCTATGGGAAGACCGCTTAAACATGGGGTTACATTTACATTGGGGCGGCATAGCTCGGTTGGTGGAGTGGCCGTGCCAGCGACTTGAGGGTTCCAGGTTTGATCCCCGCTTCCGCCATCCTAGCCACTGCCGTTGTGTCCTTGGGCAAGACACTTTACCCACCTGCTCCCAGTGCCACCCACACTGCTTTAAATGTAACTTACCGTATTTTCCGCACTATTAGCCGCACCTAAAAACCACAAATTTACTCAAAAGCTGACAGCGCGGCTTATAACCCGGTGCGCTTTATATATGGATTAATATTAAGATTCATTTTCATAAAGTTTCGGTCTCGCAACTACGGTAAACAGCCGCCATCTTTTTTCCCCGTAGAAGAGGAAGTGCTTCTTCTTCTACGGCAAGCAACCGCCAAGGTAAGCACCCGCCCCCATAGAACAGGAAGCGCTTCTTCTTCTACTGTAAGCAACCACCCGCCCCCGTGGAAGAAGAAGAAGCGCGCGGATATTACGTTTCATTTCCTTTGTGTGTTTACATCTGTAAAGACCACAAAATGGCTCCTACTAAGCGACAGGTTTCCGGTTCATGAAAAGACGCAATCTCTCCATCCGCACACGGACTACTATTTCACAGCAACTGCCTAAAGACTTTCAAGAAAAGCTGGCTACTTTCCGTGCATATTGTAAAAACAAGATAGCTGAAAAAAAGATCCGGCCAGAGAACATTATCAACATGGACGAGGTTCCACTGACTTTTGATATTCCTGTGAACCGCACTGTGGATACAACGGGAGCACGTACGGTGAATATTTGCACCACAGGGAATGAGAAGTCGTCCTTCACTGTGGTTCTAGCTTGCCATGCTAATGGCCAGAAACTTCCACCCATGGTGATATTCAAAAGGAAGACCTTGCCAAAAGAGACCTTTCCAGCCGGCGTCATCATAAAAGCTAACTCGAAGGGATGGATGGATGAAGAAAAGATGAGCGAGTGGTTAAGGGAAGTTTACGCGAAGAGGCCGGGTGGCTTTTTTCACGCAGCTCCGTCCATGTTGATATACGACTCCATGCGCGCCCACATCACGCTGGTTTTTAATATATTATTAAAGTTTGACTGACCTATCTGACTGTTTTTTTGACATTCCTTTAGCGCAGTTAGATGCGGCTTACAACACGGGGCGGCTTATAGGTGGACAAAGTTTTGAAATATGCTGTTCATTGAAGGCGCGGCTTATAACCCAGGGCGCCTTATGGTGCGGAAAATACGGTAGATATTGGCTTTCACTGTGTAAAAGCGCTTTGAGTCACTAGAGAAAAAGCACTATATAAATATAATTCACTTCACTTCACTTAACTACATTTGGAGTCATCATTCTTTCAGTCTTGTTCAGGTGATTACCAAACAAGCGTACAAGTCTCCATAACAAGAGCTAGGAATGAGTCCGGTAGGCCTGAAGATGTCAACGTGACCTGAGATGTAGCTGAACATGTGTGTGTTCTTCCTTAGGTCTTACAGTTTAATCAAATGGTTTGAAGTCAAATGAAGTTCAAGTCCATTTAAGTGTACAGGTAAAAGCCAGTAAATTAGAATATTTTGAAAAACTTGATTTATTTCAGTAATTGCATTCAAAAGGTGTAACTTGTACATTATATTTATTCATTGCACACAGACTGATGCATTCAAATGTTTATTTCATTTAATTTTGATGATTTGAAGTGGCAACAAATGAAAATCCAAAATTCCGTGTGTCACAAAATTAGAATATTACTTAAGGCTAATACAAAAAAGGGATTTTTAGAAATGTTGGCCAACTGAAAAGTATGAAAATGAAAAATATGAGCATGTACAATACTCAATACTTGGTTGGAGCTCCTTTTGCCTCAATTACTGCGTTAATGCGGCGTGGCATGGAGTCGATGAGTTTCTGGCACTGCTCAGGTGTTATGAGAGCCCAGGTTGCTCTGATAGTGGCCTTCAACTCTTCTGCGTTTTTGGGTCTGGCATTCTGCATCTTCCTTTTCACAATACCCCACAGATTTTCTATGGGGCTAAGGTCAAGGGAAGTTGGCGGGCCAATTTAGAACAGAAATACCATGGTCCGTAAACCAGGCACGGGTAGATTTTGCGCTGTGTGCAGGCGCCAAGTCCTGTTGGAACTTGAAATCTCCATCTCCATAGAGCAGGTCAGCAGCAGGAAGCATGAAGTGCTCTAAAACTTGCTGGTAGACGGCTGCGTTGACCCTGGATCTCAGGAAACAGAGTGGACCGACACCAGCAGATGACATGGCACCCCAAACCATCACTGATGGTGGAAACTTTACACTAGACTTCAGGCAACGTGGATCCTGTGCCTCTCCTGTCTTCCTCCAGACTCTGGGACCTCGATTTCCAAAGGAAATGCAAAATTTGCATGGTTGGGTGATGGTTTGGGGTGCCATGTCATCTGCTGGTGTCGGTCCACTCTGTTTCCTGAGATCCAGGGTCAACGCAGCCGTCTACCAGCGATGTATTGATTTGATTAAAGGAACACGGTTTTCTAACACTGTTGTCAATCAGTTCATTTCTCACGCCAAACATTTTTTGATGTATATTTCATTGCCAAACTACAACTTGACAGATTTAGTCAAGCGAGTCCAGGCCAATGGAGCTTACTGTTAGTTCTTTTTGTGGCATTCAAAGTGGAACTCCCATGAAGCTCTCCCTGTTCATTGTAATTAGTCACTTTACAAACTGTAAACTGTTCTCTGGCCAAGTGCTTTGGGTCTGCTCAAAATGTTTGGTTGTAAAGTAATGGCTAAACAATGCTGCTTGTGGTGCTCGGTCTTGGCAAGAATCCGGTTGGCTTAAGCCGGACGGCCTGGAATAGCAGCTTTGACGTTGCGTGCCAAACTCTGACCAAACTGCGCCTATTCACCGTCTGCCTTTTTTCACGCCGCACAATTGGATGTCCTCGCCACAAGGAGTGGCCTGAGTGCACCGCTGGCACGGGGGCAAATTTGGACGGGCACCCAAAGCCTAATTAATGAGGGCAGGTTAAAAGAGATGCTAAAACAAATAAGCTAAGTGGCTGGATTCTTTCAGAGGCCTTTTTTTTGCAGCCAAACTGTTGGTGTTCTTGTTTTTCGACATGGACCGCATCACGGGGGTTATGTAACGCCGCTTCTCTGCGCCTGCAGTCCGGAGTGCAATCATTCAAAAGCCACTTCAAACAAAGTTGTTTACAGACTCCAGGCAAATGACCAACGTTCAGCAAAAATAGCATCACCTGAGCAGTAGATAATTGCCACCCATGCCAGTTTATTCACTGTTTGTGTTTATTTTCTGGAGACAAGATATTAATGTGTAACCTGTACACAGACTCCTAATCTGTCATTTCAATAGTACTCCAGTTGCACATTAACCTAAACAAATGAGGTTCAAATGAATGTCAAAACTACGGACGATGCTTTTAGCTGCCAAACAGTCGTACTGGAATGTCCGCATCATATCTGTGTCCCAGGGCTCTGGGCCTTGCTCTTTTTTGGCAGTGGTGGTCAGTCTGGCAGTCTACAGTAGTTGAGCACATCCTGGGTAATCGGTCACCGTGGCTAAGA
>NC_084548.2:1257500-1282500 GCF_033978685.3 Nerophis lumbriciformis
CAACAACTTTAGCATTTTATTCATTACATTTTGAAGCTCTCAGAAGCCAAGTTATGTTATATTCCTTAATATTTATTTATGCAAGTTTGAAGTATCAATTATCTAAACACAGTTTTGTTTGCATATTTTCAGGATGTAGATTATATATATATATATATATATATATATATATATATATATATATATATATATATATATATATATATATATGTATGTATGAAATACTTGACTTGGTGAATTCTAGCTGTCAATATACTCTTAGCCCCTAAGAAAAGGCATTGAAGCTTAGGGAAGGCTATGCAGAACTAAACTAAAACTGAACTGGCTACAAAGTAAACAAAAACAGAATGCTGGACGACAGCAAAGACTTGCTGTGGAGCAAAGACGGCGTCCACAATGTACATTCGAACATGACATGACAATGAATAATCCCCACAAAGAAGGATAAAAATAAAAACTGCTACAGGAAAATACCAAAAAAAGAGAAAAAGCCACCAAAATAGGAGCGCAAGACAAGAAGTAAAACACTACACACAGGAAAACAGCAAAAAAGT
Organism: Nerophis lumbriciformis; assembly: GCF_033978685.3. Taxonomy (NCBI): domain Eukaryota; kingdom Metazoa; phylum Chordata; class Actinopteri; order Syngnathiformes; family Syngnathidae; genus Nerophis; species Nerophis lumbriciformis. Next base: position 1,258,055 of record NC_084548.2, read on the forward strand.
CCAAATAAGTCAGGGTGTGATGCATACTTGCCAACCCTCCCGAATTTTCCGGGAGACTCCCGAAATTCAGCGCTTCTCCCGAAAACCTCCCCGGGACAAATATTCTCCCGAAAATCTCCCGATTTTCAGCCGGAGCTGGAGGCCACGCCCCCTCCAGCTCCATGCGGACCTGAGTGAGGACAGCCTTTTTTCACGACGGGAGGACAACAGGGTGACAAGAACTAAATCATCCAGACTAGAGACAAATTGTATTATTATGTTTATCTTACCTAAAAATAAATATATTTATTAATTTAAAAAAAAAAACTAAATACATTTTTATTATATTTTGCTAAAAACATCAAAATGAATTGTATTTTTTTGGGGTATTTTTTCTGACTCCTTATTACATCCAGCCATAGAATTAAAATAAACATATTTGAAATAATTAATTAATCATAATAATTAATTTAAAATGACCATATTTAATTATTAAAATAATTGCTTGTTTATCAACAACTTTAGCATTTTATTCATTACATTTTGAAGCTCTCAGAAGCCAAGTTATGTTATATTCCTTAATATTTATTTATGCAAGTTTGAAGTATCAATTATCTAAACACAGTTTTGTTTGCATATTTTCAGGATGTAGATTATATATATATATATATATATATATATATATATATATATATATATATATATATGTATGAAATACTTGACTTGGTGAATTCTAGCTGTCAATATACTCTTAGCCCCTAAGAAAAGGCATTGAAGCTTAGGGAAGGCTATGCAGAACTAAACTAAAACTGAACTGGCTACAAAGTAAACAAAAACAGAATGCTGGACGACAGCAAAGACTTGCTGTGGAGTAAAGACGGCGTCCACAATGTACATTCGAACATGACATGACAATGAATAATCCCCACAAAGAAGGATAAAAATAAAAACTGCTACAGGAAAACACCAAAAAAAAGAGAAAAAGCCACCAAAATAGGAGCGCAAGACAAGAAGTAAAACACTACACACAGGAAAACAGCAAAAAAGTCCAAATAAGTCAGGGTGTGATGCATACTTGCCAACCCTCCCGAATTTTCCGGGAGACTCCCGAAATTCAGCGCTTCTCCCGAAAACCTCCCCGGGACAAATATTCTCCCGAAAATCTCCCGATTTTCAGCCGGAGCTGGAAGCCACGCCCCCTCCAGCTCCATGCGGACCTGAGTGAGGACAGTCTTTTTTTCACGACGGGAGGACAACAGGGTGACAAGAACTAAATCATCCAGACTAGAGACAAATTGTATTATTATGTTTATCTTACCTAAAAATAAATATATTTATTAATTAAAAAAAAAAAATAACTAAATACATTTTTACTTTATTTTGCTAAAAACATCAAAATGAATTGTATTTTTTTAATTTTTTTTTCTGACTCCTTATTACATCCAGCCATAGAATTAAAATAATATTTGAAATAATTAATTTTAAATGATCATAATAATTAATTTAAAATGACCATATTTAATTATTAAAATAATTGCTTGTTTATCAACAACTTTAGCATTTTATTCATTACATTTTGAAGCTCTCAGAAGCCAAGTTATGTTATATTCCTTAATATTTATTTATGCAAGTTTGAAGTATCAATTATCCAAACACAGTTTTGTTTGCATATTTTCAGGATATATATATATAAATTGTCGGAGGCAGATATTTACATATATCCGAATTTAAGTTGTACTTCTTTCATTTCTTAGTCATATTTGAAAACAGCTCGTATTTTCCATTTATTCTCTTGATGCTCTTGTCAGCAAGTATACTATGTGCGATAACCTTGAGTCTTTGGAATGTGTTTAGACTAGCATTTTGTTTTGGCTACAGAGATGGGACGAGAGAGAGTGTGGTGGGATCGGGAAGACAGACCATTTTGGGGAGGCGCAAGAGAATGTTCTATGGTTAGACTGGTCTCAATCAAAATGTATATTGGCAAAGCTTTGAGAATATACAAGAAAATACCTATTCTGTCTCCGGTGGTTTTTCAACTCAGCTTTAAGTGTCGGAAAGAACTTGGGAGCGAATTGTGACTTGAATTCCCTGGGAGGAACAACTGGTCCAAAACGCAACAAATTGGGGGCTCGTCCGGGATCGTTTGCGTCACCGCACTGGGCGCCTCTCGGCGGCCGATCTCCGCCTGTCCAGGTTCGACGATCTGAACCCGACTCCCTTTCGTTCGACCGGGGGCGACGTAGGACATCGCCCCGCCCTTCTTAGGCGGTCGCCCATCCCTTAGGACCGACTGACCCATGTTCAACTGCTGTTCACATGGAACCCTCCATACCATATATACCATATATATATATGTATGAAATACTTGACTTGGTGAATTCTAGCTGTCAATATACTCTTAACCACGCCCCACCCCACCCCTGACCACGCCCCCCACCCTCCACCCCCCCACCTCCCGAAATCGGAGGTCTCCAGGTTGGCAAGTATGGCGTCAACACAGCAGGGGAAATGTTCTGAGAATTGTTCCATTCGTCAGCTTTAATATAGGAGCTTTTTTTGCAACAATTCACCATTCAGGAACTATTGGACAGCCATTGTCATTGCCTGAAAGGTATTTGGAAAATTGCCCCACAAATCTGTGAAAATGTACATAAAAGCTGATAAAAGCCATTGAGCTGAGTGTACCACAAGAGTTTACTCCATTCTCTACCGCAGTCTTTTTCAACCTTTTTTGAGCCAAGGCACATTTTTAGCGTTGAAAAAATGCGGAGGCATCATTCAAAAACGAAACTCAGTTGACAGTAAAAAGTCAATTGTTGGATATGACTTTAAAGCATAACCAAGCATGCATCACTATAGCTCTTGTCTCAAAGTAGGTGTACTGTCACCACCTGTCACATCACACTCTGACTTATTTGGACTTTTTTGCTGTTTTCCTGTGTGTAATGTTTTACTTTTTGTCTTGCGCTCCTACTTTGGTGGATTTTTCTCTTTTTTCGGTATTTTCCTGTAGCAGTTTTTGTTTTTAAAGGTGTTTAATGATAATGCAAGCATGTTTAACACATATAGTTAATATTGTTAATACATTAAAGGTGTTTAATGATAATACAAGTATGTTTAATACATATAGTTAATATTGTTAACAAGTTAAAGGTGGTTAAAGATAATGAAAGCATGTTTAACACAAATAGTTAATATTGTTAACAACTTAAAGGTGGTTAAAGATAAAACAAGCATGTTTAACACATATAGTTAATATTGTTAACAACTTAAAGGTGGTTAAAGATAACACAAGCATGTTTAGCACATATAGTTAATATTGTTAATAAGTTAAAGGTGTTTAAAGATAATACAAGCATGTTTAACACAAATAGTTAATATTGTTAACAAGTTAAAGGTGGTTAAAGATAAAACAAGCATGTTTAACACATATAGTTAATATTGTTAACAAGTTAAAGGTGTTTAAAGATAATACAAGCATGTTTAACACATATAGTTCATATTGTTAACAAGTTAAAGGTGTTTAAAGATAATACAAGCATGTTTAACACATATAGATTCCTTTCTTTCATGAAAACAAGAATATAAGTTGGTGTATTACCTGATTGTGATGACTTGCATTGATTAGAATCAGACAGTGGTGATGATAACGTCCGCATTTTTGAATGGAGGAGAAAAAAAGTCCTCCTTTCTGTCCAATACCACATGAAAGTGGTTGGTTTTTGGCATCTTATTTGTCCAGCTTCCGTACTCCTTTGTATACACTTTACAAGAAATACATTGTCGGCAAACTCCGTAGCTTGCTAGCTTGTGCACGCCAGCTTTCTGAGACTCTTATTTTGGTAGCGCAGGCAGGATGAAGCAGAGCTTTTATTGTGCAACTGTGCAGTCGGTCTTTGGGGTTTTGACGACAGGTACGGCGCCAGAGTCTGTTGAAATAAAGTGTTTCTCGCCTTCCAGTCGGTAAATTTAATGAGCTGGCAGCAGCCAGCGTCATCTCAGAAGACCCTCGGGTGCCGTGAATGTCAATCAAGTGACGAAAGTGACGTCATAGTGAAGATTTATGATCGCTCATTTTTAGGACTATTTTTTTAATGCCTGGCTGGTGATCGACTGACACACCCTCCGAGATCGACCGGTAGATCGCGATCGACGTAATGAGCACCCCTGGACTAGGCTGTCGAAAAAAACAAGTTCTCATGCATTTCGAGTTAGGTTTTCGAACGCCTCATCATTAGTCGTGCAAACGATAAAGTTGACTTTTACAATGAAAAACGACTAGCAGGTTTATCAATAAGCACTGTGTTTAAAGACATATTTTGTCCTTGTCTTCCAGTCATCCTCACAGATGAAGAAGTCCAAAGGAAGAAGGACATGATAATGAAGAGGAAGGAGGAGGAGGCGGCCAAGGAAGCGTCGAGGCCTCGGCTCAATGACGAGCAGGCCCAGATCATCACTTCCCTGGTGGACGCTCACCACAAGACCTACGATGCCTCCTATGCGGACTTCTCACGCTTTAGGGTGAGTCCTCTCTCCTCTCTCGCCCCAAAGTGGACTTCATACTTGCACGTCATCAATATATAGGACCGTATTTTTACGACTATAAGTCCGTTTTTTTTCATAGTTTGGCCGGGGGTGCGACTTATACTCAGGAGCGACTTATGTGTGAAATGATGAACACATTATAATATTATTGATCTCATTCACGTAAGAGACTAGACATATAAGATTTCATGGGATTTAGCAATTAGGAGTGACCGATTGTTGATGACTCTTACCATAATATGTTACGTTAACATACCAGTTGGTATATAACGTACACTTGCTTTGCTTTTGCTTGCTTGCTGGCTCCTCTTCTGTTAGAAGATAGGGGTCCATCATCCCTAAATGAGATGATGTGTCTGAAGTTGGACTTCGTCAAACACACAGCATTTGGCAGATTAAGAAGTGGACTGTGTGCCAAGACAAACGGCACTTCTATAGTCTGTTGCAGCCTTCATCCGCCCTCACAATTGCCTGTTCAGCCGTTGAGGTCTTGTTTTCTGTTAGGGTTGTCTCCCTTGTGTAGCTCCTTCTCCCAAACTTTTCATCATGACCAGTTTACTCCTGGTAGGTGGGTTTCTTGGGTCCTGGGGGTAGTCATGCTTAAAGTTTGGTGTACTGGAACTTGCTAGATGGCCGTTGGCACTCTTGTGCTCATCCGCCCTTTGTCAGATATTGTTTTTGTTCTGCTGGGTGTCTAGCCACCCTTGATGGGGGAGCCAGTTTAGTCGCCGACGACTCGACCATGGAACAGGTAGTACCAGTTTACATGTTACTAGTAGCACTCTCTTGAGCGACCTGACATAAGGTATGGGTGAAAGAAACGTACACTTATTCAGCCTGTTGTTCACTATTCTTTATTTATTAGGGCCCGCATGGCCCATTGTATAAGGACTCCCAAAGGGAGTCCTTATGCAATGGGACATAAGGACCTATTGAATTTGTAAGGTTTTATTCTTTATTCTTTATTCTTCCGCCGCCACTTTAAACTGTAATTTGACCCACTTAACATGCTTCAAAACTCACCATATTTGACCCACACATCAGGAACTGCGAAAATTGCCTTTTTAAAAAAAAAACCGAACCCCAAAACTCAAAATTGCGCTCTAGCGCCCCCTAGGGGAAAAAAAACCTAGACTGCCTGTAACTCCCACTAGGAAGGTCGGAGAGACATGAAACAAAAACCTCTATGTAGGTTTGACTTAGACCTAGTTTTCATAATTGTATATCCTCGGGCAAAAATCAACAGGAAGTTGGCAATTCCCCCTTCAAGACAAAAAAGTACTAAAAACAGTCACTTTTGCCTCTTTGAGCTGTATTTTGACCCCCTTAACATGCTTCAAAACTCACCGAACTAAACACACACATCAGGACTGGCATAAATTGCGATCTAATAAAAAAACCTACCTCCGTTGAAAAAAAACGCTGAAAAAACTGCTCCTCGGATGAAAAAACTGACAAAACTGCCTGTAACTCCCACTGGGAAGGTCGGAGAGACATGAAACAAAAACCTCTATGTAGGTCTCACTTAGACCTACATTTCATAAATTGACAACCCCCAGCAAAAATCAACAGGAAGTTTTTCTATTCCCCCTTCAAAACAAAATTTTTGTAAAAACCGGTCACCTTCCTTCAAAATCTATCTCCTCTGAGCGCGTTTGTCGTTTCGGCTTCAAACTATCACAGGAGAGAGATTAAACCCTTGTGTACAAAATAACCGAACAGCGTTTTAATACCTGCTCCGGTTTTGATTTTATGACCCTTCAAAGACCCGCTGCGCTGCTGTTTTTTTAAGATGGCTGCTTAAAAGCAGGAAGCACCAACGTGCCCACACAATGCAGACAAGGTAGGTACACTAGACAAAAGTATTGGGACACTTATGACTACCACCGGACAAAAGTATTGGGACACTTAGGACTACAACTTGCCAAAAGTATTGGGACACTTGGGACTACAACTTGACAAAAGTATTGGGACACTTAGGACTACAACTTGCCAAAAGTATTGGGACACTTGGGACTAAAACTGGACAAAAGTATTGGGACACTTAGGACTAGCACCTGCCAAATACGCGGGCCCGACCAATGCTGCTTGCAGCTTTAATTTTAAATTGCCTTTCAAATGTCTATTCTTGCTGTTGGCTTTTATCAAATACATTTCCCCAAAAAATGCGACTTCTATATGTTTTTTTCCTTCTTTATTATGCATTTTCGGCCGGTGCGCCTTATACTCCGGAGCGACTTATACTCCAAAAAATACGGTACCTGCATCACGAGTGCGAGGAGTGTTTGGGAGGTGAGCTCAAGTGAAAGTGAAATTGAAGTGTGCGGTCCCAAGAACTACATTTCTGTGGCTCAGTTATCCAAGAAAAGTCACTACACACGCCATTCTGTTTTTGTTTTTTTGTAGCCAGTCAAATTTGAAAAATGGCAGAAGATGAGGTCAAGGAAAGTTGTAGTCAATGTAGGAGCATTTGGCCTTCAAAGTGAGCGTGAGTCACAGTCGCATGAATCACGCGCCGCTGCTGCCGCAGGAATAAAATAAAGGTGGATTTATTGAGTGCTGTTCTTTGGCCACTCAAGGTGCCTTCCTTTTTTGCAGTTGTTATGACACTTTTATACTCAAGGCCAAACACTCATTGCTTTGTAAGTGTGACAGTACTACACAACATGGTTGTGCTGGTCGGATTTCACTGTCCGCACAAAATGCGTCTTATATACTGTACAGTGAGTGCATCTCATACTTGCCAACCTTGAGACCTTTTATTTCAGGGGGTGGGGGGCGTGGTTAAGATATATATATATATATATATATATATATATATATATATATAAAAGAAATACTTGACTTCCAGTGAATTCTAGCTCTATATATATATATATATATATATATATATATATATATATATATATATATATATAAATAAATAAATAAAATAATTAAAGCTGCAAGCAGCATTGGTCGGGCCCGCGTATTTGGCAGGTGCTAGTCCTAACTGTCCCAATACTTTTGTCCAGTGATAGTCATAAGTGTCCCAATACTTTTGTCTACTTTTAGTCTGAAGTGTCACAAGACTTTTGTCTAGTGTACCTACCTTGTCTGCATTGTGTGGGCACGTTGGTGCTTCCTGCTTTTAAGCAGCCATCTTAAAATAAAACAGCAGCGCAGCAGCATCAGCGCAGCGGGTCTTTGAAGGGTCATAAAATCAAAACCGGAGCAGTTAGAAAAAAAGCGCTTCTGTCATTGTAATCACAAGGGTTCAATCTCTCTCCTGTGTTAGTTTGAAGGCGAAACGACAAACGCGCTCAGAGGAGTTCGTTTTTGAAGGAAGGTGACCGGTTTTTTACCAAAAATTTGTTTTGAAGGGGGAATAGCAAACTTCCTGTTGATTTTTGCTGGGGGTTGTCAATTTATGAAATGTAGGTCTAAGTGAGACCTACAGTACATATAGGTTTTTGTTTCATGTCTCTCCGACCTTCCCAGTGGGAGTTACAGGCAGTTTTGTCAGTTTTTTCATCCGAGGAGCAGTTTTTTCTCCGTTTTATTCAAAATTTGCTCTAGAGCGCAATTTTTAAATTTGGGGTTAGGTTTTTTATTAAATCACATTTTTTATTAAAATGTATTTAATAAATTTTTGCCAGTCCTGATGTGTGCGTTCAGTTTGGTGAGTTTTGAAGCGTGTTAAGGGGGTCAAATTACAGCTCAAAGAGGCAAAAGTTACTGTTTTTAGTACTTTTTTGTCTTGAAGGGGGAATAGCCAACTTCCTGTTGATTTTTGCCCGAGAATATACTATTATGAAATCTAGGTCTAAGTCAGACCTACATAAAGGTTTTTGTTTCATGTCTCTCCGACCTTCCTAGTGGGAGTTACAGGCAGTCTAGTTTGTTATTTTCCTAGGGGGCGCTAGAACGCAATTTTGAGTTTTGGGGTTTGGTTTTTTGATAAAAAGTTTTGCCGTTTATTACTGATGTGTGTGTAAAATTTTGAGTTTTGAAGCATGCTAAGGGGGTCAAATTACAGCGCAAAGTTGCGGAAGAATAATAATAATAAAACCTTAGAAAAACAATAGGTCCTTATGTCCCATTGCATAAGGACTCCCTTTGGGAGTCCTTTTGCAATGGGCCATGCGGGCCCTAAATACTTGAATTGGGGACGGCGTGGCGAAGTTGGTAGAGTGGCCGTGCCAGCAATCGGAGGGTTGCTGGTTACTGAGGTTCAATCCCCACCTTCTACCATCCTAGTCACGTCCGTTGTGTCCTTGGGCAAGACACTTCACCCTTGCTCCTGATGGCTGCTGGTTAGCGCCTTGCATGGCAGCTCCCGCCATCAGTGTGTGAATGTGTGTGTGAAATGTGGAAATACTGTCAAAGCGCTTTGAGTACCTTGAAGGTAGAAAAGCGCTATACAAGTATAAGCCATTTATCATTTATTTATTTAATTTCAGCGTTCATTTATTTACACATACACACACATAACACTCATCTACTCATTGTTGAGTTAAGGGTTGAATTGTCCATCCTTGTTCTATTCTCTGTCACTATTTCAGAACACACACATTATACAAATATGCATTATAAAATCAATAAGAAAACGGGAGCTCTAATTTGGGAGTCTGAATTAGGATCAGAAGTCCCTATATAAACATTGCGCACTCACGTCGCCATTTTTGTATTGATGACTGCAGCTGTGCACTGGATTCATTCACAAATACAAACTACAACTCACAGACACTTTAGAGTTAGGCTCCACCATCAGAATGTGTACTTAAACTTATAAAGATCACATGGATATTATTCAGTGAGTTGATTCACCAAAACTAACCTGTTATACAGGAGGAAAAAGCACACAGGACGTTTCAATTGTTCACAGACTGGTCGCTCTCATCAGAATGACAAGACACTTCCGGTCTGCAGGTGATAGCATTCAATTGGGAAGAAACGCCCTACTGCCTCCTACTGACCAATGTGAATACTGATAAATGTGTAATGACAGCTCCAAAAACGAATTAAAACCACAAAATAAAATAAATAAATCAACACAAAAATGTGACACATTATGGGTGGGTCACATATGCATGTACAGTAGATGGCAGTATTGTCCTGTTTAAAAGTGTCACAGCATTGCTGTTTACGGCAGGCGAACTGCTTTACGGTAGACGCTGTTGTTGTGTGTTGTCAACACGTCACTCAGGTCCGCCTGAATTTCGGGAGATTTTCGGGAGAAAATTTGTCCCGGGAGGTTTTCGGGAGAGGCGCTGAATTTCGGGAGTCTCCCGGAAAATCCGGGAGGGTTGGCAAGTATGGTGCATCTACAACTTTATTTTCGTAGCTGGTTACAAAAGACTCATGAGGACGTTGTTGTAAATATTGATGTCATTTATTATACATGTTTCAAAGTGTTTGTATTATGTGTGTGTCTGTGTGTGTGTGTGTGTGTGTGTGTGTGTGCAGCCTCCAGTGCGTGAAGGTCCAGTTACACGCAGTGCCAGCAGAGCCGCCTCCCTTCACTCCCTGTCTGACGCCTCCTCAGACTCCTTCAACCACTCGCCTGGTGGGTCCCTCCATGAGGGTATGGTGTTATTCAAACTAGGGCCGGGCGATATATTGAATATACTCCATACATCGAGGATTTGTCTCCGTGCGATATAGAAAATGACTTACCGTATTTTTCCGACTGTAAATCGCAGTTAACGTTCTAAAACTCTCGAAATGACATAAATAAATATTTTAAAAAAGAAGACAAATGAGCGGTGAGAGAGCCGCTCATTTGACTTCTTTTTTAAACATATTTAGGGCCCGCATGGCCCATTGCATAAGGACTCCCACAGGGAGTCCTTATGCAATGGGACATAAGGACCTATTGAATTTGTAAGGTTTTATTCTTTCTTATTAGGGACCGCAATGTCCCTTTGGGACAGAGGACCCTATTGTATTTCGTGCGTTTTATTAGGGCCCGCAATGGCCCATTGCAAAAGGACTCCCACAGGGAGTCCTTATGCAATGGGACATAAGGACCTATTGAATTTCTAAGGTTTTATTATTATTCTTTATTATTAGGGCCCGCAATGGCCCATTGCAAAAGGACTCCCACAGGGAGTCCTTATGCAATGGGACATAAGGACCTATTGTTATTCTAAGGTTTTTTATTATTATTATTATTATTATTAGGGCCCGCAATGGCCCATTGCAAAAGGACTCCCGAAGGGAGTCCTTATGCAATGGGACATAAGGACCTATTGTTATTCTAAGGTTTTATTAGGGCCCGCAATGGGACATAAGGACCTATTGTTATTCTAAGGTTTTATTATTATTATTCTTTATTCTTCCGCCGCCACAACAAACTGTAATTTGACCCACTTAACATGCTTCAAAACTCACCATATTTGACCCACACATCAGGACCTGCAAAAATTACCTTTTTAAAAAAAAAACGAACCCCAAAACTCAAAATTGCGCTCTAGCGCCCCCTAGGAAGAATAAAAAACTACGCTGCCTGTAACTCCCACTAGGAAGGTCGGAAATACATGAAACAAAATCCTCTATGTAGGTCTGACTCAGACCTAACTTTCATAATGGTACATTCTCGGGCTAAAATCAACAGGAAGTTGGCAATTCCCCCTTCAAGACAAAAAAATACTAAAAACAGTCACTTTTGCCTCTTTTGCTTCAAAACTCACCAAACTGAACACACACATCAGGACTGGCTAAAACTGTGATCTAATAAAAAAACCTAACCCCAAATTCAAAAATTGCGCTCTACAGCAATTTTTGAATAAAACGGAGAAAAAACTGCTCCTCGGATGAAAAACATTACAAAACTGCCTGTAACTCACACTGGGAAGGTCGGAGAGAAATGAAACAAAAACCTCTATGTAGGTCTCACTTAGACCTACATTTCATAAATTGACAACCCCCAGCAAAAATCAATAGGAAGTTTGCTATTCCCCCTTCAACACAACATTTTTGTAAAAACCCGTCCCCTTTCTTCAAACATTATCTCCTCTGAGCGCGTTTGTTGTTTCGGCTTCAAACTAACACAGGAGAGAGATTGAACCCTTCTGATACCTGCTCCGGTTTTGATTTTATGACCCTTCAAAGACCCGCTGCACTGATGCTCCTGCGGTGCTGTTTTTTTAAGATGGCTGCTTAAAAGCAGGAAGCACCAACGTGCCCACACAATGCAGACAAGGTAGGTACACTAGACAAAAGTCTTGGGACACTTCAGACTAAAAGTAGACAAAAGTATTGGGACACTTAGGACTAGCACCTGCCAAATACGCGGGCCCCAACAACGCTGCTTGCAGCTTTAATTATTATTATTATTCCGCCGCCTCTTTGAGCTGTAATTTGACCCCCTTAACATGCTTCAAAACTCACCATATTTGACAAAAACATCAGGACTGGCGAAAATTGCCATCTAACCAAAAAACCAAACCCCAAAACTCAAAATTGCACTCTAGCGCCCCCTAGGAAAAACACAGACAAAACTGCTTGTAACTTCCGGTAGAAATGTCGTAGAGACATGAAACAAAAACCTTTATGTAGGTCTGACTTAGACCTAGATTTCATAATAGTATATTCTCGGGCAAAAATCAACAGGAAGTTGGCAATTCCCCCTTCAAGACAAAAAAGTACTAAAAACAGTCACTTTTGCCTCTTTGAGCTGTAATTTGACCCCCTTAACATGCTTCAAAACTCACTAAACTGAACACACACATCAGGACTGGCTAAAATTGTGATTTAATGAAAAAACCTAACCCCAAATCTCAAAATTGTGCTCTACCGCAATTTTTTTAATAAAACGCAGAAAAAACAGCTCCTCGGAAGAAAAAAATGACAAAACTGCCTGTAACTCCCACTGGGAAAGTCAGAGAGACATTAAACAAAAACCTCTATGTAGGTCTCACTTAGACCTACTTTTCATAGATTGACAACCCTCAGCAAAAATCAACAGGAAGTTTGCAATTTCCCCTTCAAAACAAAATTTTTTTATAAACCGGTCACTTCTCTTCAAACATCTCTTCTGAGCGCGTTTGTCGTTTCGGCTTCAAACTAACACAGGAGAGAGATTGAACCCTTCCAAATAAAAGTTATCGAAAGTAATAAGTATCTTTAAGCCTAAATACATTTGTCAAAATGAACAAGTATACAATAATTATTGTTGCATATTACTTACACTTACAAAGTCTACAAAGCAGAAGTTTTTTTTAGAAAGTATACAGTAACAAACGTGTCTGCATCATCGAACTTACTGCGTCATGAGCTTAATTTACTGCGTTATTGCGGCCACTGTCACCAAAAAACAATTACCACTCCACTCAAACTTAAAGACAGCATAGTTCATTCAAGATGGTTGATAATAAATAGGTTAGTATTTTTCGCACCAAGTATTGTTCTGTTTTAGTAATTTCCCTCCAAGCCTTCTTTACAATTCCATACAATAAAATAATAAAAGTGTGTATAATTGTGGCTGATATCGTATCGGATCAATACTGCTAACAGCCAATACTCTGCTCCAGTATCGGTATTGTTTTGAAAGTTGTATCGGGACACTTCAATGTAAAACTATAATTATTATCTATAAAAATGACTTTTGTGTTCATATTTTTGGGTGTCCAGAACATACTAATTTGATTTATTTTACATCTAATATTAAAACTTGCTTCAGTTTCTTAGGGTTTGTTTTTTGTCAGACCTTTTGGAACAAAATGAAGAAAACAGAGGAATAAGAATAGCTTCTTTTCACCCGGTCTAACCTCTGCACGCACACACTGAACATACATTTAAACGCCACACTTTTGTTTTTGCTCCCATTTGTTGTGAGTTGAACTCAAAAGATCTGAAACTTTTACTCTATACACAAAAGACCTATTCCTCTAAAATAGTGTTCAAAAATCTGTGTTAGTGAGCACTTCTCCTTTGCCAAGATAATCCATCCCACCTCACAGGTGTGACATATCAAAATGCTGATTAAACAGCAGGTTTATTTCACAGGTGTGCCTTAGGCTGCCACAATGAAAATTCATTTATTTACCATAAACTGTCTCGGAAGGCGTGTCACAGAATTTGGCAGTACATCCATCCGGCCTCAAAAACCGCAGACCATGTGTAACCACGCCAGCCAAGGCCCTACACATCCATCAAGTGCACCTCCTTGATCCTCTGAGATCAGCCACCCGGACAGCTGCTGCAACAATTGGTTTACATAACCAAAGAATTTCTGCATAAACTGTGAGAAACCTTCATCAGGGTCTGGACCTGACTGCAGTTCGTCGTCGTAACCAACTTGAGTGGGCAAACGCTCACATTTGATGGCGTCTGGCACGTTGGAGAGGTGTTCTCTTCACAGATGAACCCCCGTTTTCACTGTTCAGGGCAGAGGGCAGACATCTGTATCGTGCGGGAGAGCGTTTTGCTGATGTCAACGTTGTGAATGGTTCAAGGTTCTAGGTTCAACTTTATTGTCCCCGCGGGGAAATTTGTCTTGGGCACAGTGCATCATTGCTTTCTTAACATACCCAAAAACACAAGCACAGACACAACCACAACCAGACAACTAACATTTAAACATCAGAACATGGAGCTTGATAGACATAGGTGGCACTTTGATGTAGGCATAAAATCTACAGTATGGAGATAAAGATAAAGTACCAATGTGCATTGCACTAGAGCTCATGGATAAAGTGCTGTGTGCTAAAGTGCTTAGTTCTAAAGTGCTATGTGCTAAAGTGCTATGTGCTAAAAAAGTGCTAACCTATGTGTTAAAATTCTATTGCACATTGTTGGTCAGCTTAATGGAGGCTGGGACAAATGATAATTTAAGGCGGTTAGATTTGCATAGTGGGACCCGGAGTCTTCTCCCTGATGGCAGGGTTCCATATTCAGGAAAGAGTGGGTGTTGTGAGTTGGAAATAACTACTGCCTGTTCATAGATGCTCTGTATAGGCTCATATTCTTTCCTCCCTACGATTTTCATTGCCGTTTTATGCATGCCGGCCAGTTTTCTTTTTAGCTTAACGGTTAGGTTGCCAAACCATGAGGTGATCCCGTATCTAATGATGCTCTCTACAATGGCACGGTAGAAAATCATCATGATGTGGCTGCTTACGCCGTACAATGGAGTGGACCATGGTAGGGGTGGGGTTATCTTATGGACAACGAACGTAAGTGCATTTTATTAATGGCACGTTGAATGCACAGAGATACCTGAGGCCCATTGTGCCATTAACCCCGAGACCATGACCTCCATGTTGCAGCATGACAACAATGCACCACCCCATGTTGCAAGGATCTGTCCACAATTCCTGCAAGCTGAAAACATTCCACTTCTTGCATGGCCAGCATACTCACCCAGACATGTCACCCATTGAGTCTGGAATGCTGTTCCACTTCCTGCCAATACCCAGCAACTTGGCACAGTCGTTGAAGAGGAGTGGAGCAACATTCCACAATCAACAATCTGATCGACTCTATGCAAAGGAGATGTGTTGCACTGCGTGAGGCAAATAGTGGTCACACCAGATACTGACTGCCCATTTCAGAGTGGCCTTTTATTGTGGACAACCTTTTTTGAGCCAAGGCACATTTTTTGTGTTGAAAAAAATGCAGAGGCACACCACCAGCAGAAATCATTAAAAACGAAACTCATTTGACAGTAAAAAGTCCATCCATCCATCCATCCATCTTCTTCCGCTTATCCGAGGTCGGGTCGCGGGGGCAGCAGCCTAAGCAGGGAAGCCCAGACTTCCCTCTCCCCAGCCACTTCGTCCAGCTCTTCCTGTGGGACCCCGAGGCGTTCCCAGGCCAGCCGAGAGACATAGTCTTCCCAACGTGTCCTGGGTCTTCCCCGCGGCCTCCTATCGGTCGGACGTGCCCTAAACACCTCCTTAGGGAGGCGTTCGGGTGGCATCCTGACCAGATGCCCGAACCACCTCATCTGGCTCCTCTCGATGTGGAGGAGCAGCGGCTTTACTTTGAGCTCCCCCCGGATGGCAGAGCTTCTCACCCTATCTCTAAGGGAGAGACCCGCCACCCGGCGGAGGAAACTCATTTGGGCCGCTTGTACCCGTGATCTTGTCCTTTCGGTCATAACCCAAAGCACATGACCATAGGTGAGCATGGGAACGTAGATCGACCGGTAAATTGAGAGCTTTGCCTTCCGGCTCAGCTCCTTCTTCACCACAACGGATCGATACAGCGTCCGCATTACTGAAGACGCCGCACCGATCCGCCTGTCGATCTCACCATCCACTCTTCCCTCACTCGTGAACAAGACTCCGAGGTACTTGAACTCCTCCACTTGGGGCAAGATCTCCTCCCCAACCCGGAGATGGCACTCCACCCTTTTCCGGGCGAGAACCATGGACTCGGACTTGGAGGTGCTGATTCTCATCCCAGTCGCTTCACACTCAGCTGCGAACCGATCCAGTGAGAGCTGAAGATCCTGGCCAGATGAAGCCATCAGGACCACATCATCTGCAAAAAGCAGAGACCTAATCCTGCAGCCACCAAACCAGATCCCCTCAACGCCTTGACTGCGCCTAGAAATTCTGTCCATAAAAGTTATGAACAGAATGGGTGACAAAGGGCAGCCTTGGCGGAGTCCAACCCTCACTGGAAACGTGTCCGACTTACTACCGGCAATGCGGACCAGGCTCTGGCACTGATCATACAGGGAGCGGACTGCCACAATCAGACAGTCCGATACCCCGTACTCTCTGAGCACTCCCCACAAGACTTCCCGAGGGACACGGTCGAATGCCTTCTCCAAGTCCACAAAACACATGTAGACTGGTTGGGCAAACTCCCATGCACCCTCAAGGACCCTGCGGAGAGTATAGAGCTGGTCCACAGTTCCACGACCAGGACGAAAACCACACTGTTCCTCCTGAATCCGAGGTTCGACTATCCGGCGTAGCCTCCTCTCCAGTACACCTGAATAGACCTTACCGGGAAGGCTGAGGAGTGTGATCCCACGATAGTTGGAACACACCCTCCGGTTCCCCTTCTTAAAGAGAGGAACCACCACCCCGGTCTGCCAATCCAGTGGCATCATTTGTCCCAGCCTCCATTAAGCTGACCAACAATGTGCAATAGAATTTTAATACATAGGTTAGCACTTTTTTAGCACATAGCACTTTAGAACTAAGCACTTTAGCACACAGCACTTTATCCATGAGCTCTAGTGCAATGCACATTGGTACTTTATCTTTATCTCCATACTGTAGATTTTATGCCTACATCAAAGTGCCACCTATGTCTATCAAGCTCCATGTTCTGATGTTTAAATGTTAGTTGTATGGTTGTGGTTGTGTCTGTGCTTGTGTTTTTGTTCTGTTGTTTTTGGGTATGTTAAGAAAGCAATGATGCACTGTGCCCAAGACAAATTTCCCCGCGGGGACAATAAAGTTGAACCTTGAACCTTGAACCATTCACAACGTTGACATCAGCAAAACGCTCTCCTGCACGATGCAGATGTCTGCCCTCTGCCCTGAACAGTGAAAACGGGGGTTCATCTGTGAAGAGAACACCTCTCCAACGTGCCAGACGCCATCAAATGTGAGCGTTTGCCCACTCGAGTTGGTTACGACGACGAACTGCAGTCAGGTCCAGACCCTGATGAAGGTTTCTCACAGTTTATGCAGAAATTCTTTGGTTATGTAAACCACTTGTTGCAGCAGCTGTCCGGGTGGCTGATCTCAGACGATCAAGGAGGTGCACTTGATGGATGTGTAGGGCCTTGGCTGGCGTGGTTACACATGGTCTGCGGTTTTTGAGGCCGGATGGATGTACTGCCAAATTCTGTGACACGCCTTCGGAGACAGTTTATGGTAAATAAATGAACATTCAATTCACGGGCAACAGCTCTGGTGGACATTCCTGCAGTCAGCATGCCGACTGCACGCTCCCTCGAAACTTGCGACACCAGTGGCACTGTGCTGTGGGATAACTGCGGGGACAATAAAGTGGAACCTTGAACCTTGAACCTTGACAGTGGTTGAAAAACACGAGCCGATGGCACACTTGAGCAATAATCATGCTGTTTAATCAGCATCTTGATATGCCACACCTGTGAAGTGGGCTGGGTTATCTCGACAAGGAAGAAATGCTCACTAACACAGATTTGTGCACAATATTTGAGAGGAATAGGTCTTCTGTGTGTGTAGTAAAAGTTTTAGATCTTTTGAGTTCAACTCACGAAAAATGGGAGCAAAAACAAAAGTGTGGCGTTTAAATGTATGTTCAGTGTGTGCGTGCAGAGGTTAGACCGGGTGAAAAGAAGAGTAGATTTGGTCGTTATCAGTCAGAGAAGTTGCTATTCTTATTCCTCTGTTTTCTTCATTTTGTTCCAAAAGGTCTTACAAAAAACAAACCCTAAGAAACTGAAGCTAGTTTTCCTATTAGATATAAAATACATCAAATTAATATGTTCTGGACACCCAAAAATATGAACACAAAAGTCATTTTTATAGATAATAATTATAGTTTTACACTGAAGTGTCCCGATACAACTTTCAAAACAATACCGATACTGGAGCAGAGTTTTGGCTGTTAACAGTATTGATCCGATACGATATCAGCCACAATTATACACACTTTTATTATTTTATTATATGGAATTGTAAAGGAGGCTTGGAGGGAAATGACTAAAACAGAACAATGCTTGGTGCGAAAAATACTAACTTATTTATTATCAACCATCTTGAATGAACTATGCTGTCTTTAAATTTGAGTGGAGTGGTAATTGTTTTTTGGTGACAGTGGCCACAATAACGCAGTAAATTAAGCTCACGACGCAGTAAGTTCGATGATGCAGACACATTTGTTACTGTATACTTTCTAAAAAAAAACTTCTGCTTTGTAGACTTTGTAAGTGTAAGTAATATGCAACAATAATTATTGTATACTTGTTTATTTTGACAAATGTATTTAGGCTGCAATATTGTGCCATTAAAGATACTTATTACGTATGTTTGACTTGTGTGCTTGGATGTTGTGTAGCCGAGTGGCTTATAACCGACCATGTTTACGTTTTGTAAATGACTTGACTAAAATCCAAGAAAAGACCAACATTGTGTGTTTATTGGAAGACATTTAGACATTAACTGCCTATCTTGGCAAGGAAGAAATGCTCACTAACACAGATTTGTGCACAATATTTGAGAGGAATAGGTCTTCTGTGTGTGTAGTAAAAGTTTTAGATCTTTTGAGTTCAACTCACGAAAAATGGGAGCAAAACCAAAAGTGTTGAGTTCATACTTCTGTTCCCCAAATTTGCTGGTCCTTTCAAGCACTTCCTTTCCGTCGCCTGACTCCCCTTTGTCCTGTCGAGCAGAGTCGGTGGACACCAAGATGAACTTCAGCAACCTGCTGATGATGTACCAGGACGGCGCCAGCAGTCCGGACTCCAGCGAGGAGGACACCAAGCTGTCCATGCTGCCCCACCTGGCCGACCTGGTGTCCTACAGCATCCAGAAGGTCATTGGGTTCGCCAAGATGATCCCGGGCTTCAGGTACACATTGCGTAACGGCTGCTGTTGCAACAGGCATTCTTTTCCTGCAGCTGATGGTCACTTTTCGCCTTTTTTTTTTTTCCACAAGCAGAAGGAATGCTCCGCAGCCCCATACGGGGGCCTCTCTTGATATTTTGTGTGCTAAGTCGTGTTCATACGGTTTGCTGTTGACGTCAAAATACCCGAAGCACGTCTAGAAGACCGGCATACTTTCATTTGTTGCTCACATGCAAGCAGAAACGGCGGGAAAGGAGAGGCGCTTTTATCACCATGGAACAAACAAACAAGGCTTTTTTCCCAGAATAGGTCGAAAACCCGCTGAGCCGTAGTCCGTCAAAGACACAATAAAGCGCAGTGTGCATTGAAGAAGAAAAGTGAGCACGGTGAACTCATTATGCAGAGGTAGATATATTATATACAGCGGTGCATCATCACCATCAAGGACTTGATTTCTTTCTCTTGGTAACAGGACATGGAGAGGTACACTGATGGAAAATGACGGTGCGTCATAAGCTGCAGCAGTCATATTAGCACTGGAAAAATACGCCAATAATACATCATATTCCCTCACTGGCACAGAGCTATTAAATGGCAGATTGGTGGTGTTTTTGCCAGAAAATGATCAGTGATCTTCTCTTGTCACTGTGTTCTAGAGATGCGCGGTTTGCGGACACAACCGCGGAGTCCGCGGATTATCCGCGGATCGGGCGGATGAAATTAAAAACAATAAGATTTTATCCGCTCGCGGGTCGGGTCGGGCGGATTAATTAGATTTTTTTTTTTTTTTTTTTTGCGGGTGGCAGTTAAACCAATTCGGAAATATATACAGGTAAAAGCCAGTAAATTAGAATATTTTGAAAAACTTGATTTATTTCAGTAATTGCATTCAAAAGGTGTAACTTGTACATTATATTTATTCATTGCACACAGACTGATGCATTCAAATGTTTATTTCATTTAATTTTGATGATTTGAAGTGGCAACAAATGAAAATCCAAAATTCCGTGTGTCACAAAATTAGAATATTACTTAAGGCTAATACAAAAAAGGGATTTTTAGAAATGTTGGCCAACTGAAAAGTATGAAAATGAAAAATATGAGCATGTACAATACTCAATACTTGGTTGGAGCTCCTTTTGCCTCAATTACTGCGTTAATGCGGCGTGGCATGGAGTCGATGAGTTTCTGGCACTGCTCAGGTGTTATGAGAGCCCAGGTTGCTCTGATAGTGGCCTTCAACTCTTCTGCGTTTTTGGGTCTGGCATTCTGCATCTTCCTTTTCACAATACCCCACAGATTTTCTATGGGACTAAGGTCAGGGGAGTTGGCGGGCCAATTTAGAACAGAAATACCATGGTCCGTAAACCAGGCACGGGTAGATTTTGCGCTGTGTGCAGGCGCCAAGTCCTGTTGGAACTTGAAATCTCCATCTCCATAGAGCAGGTCAGCAGCAGGAAGCATGAAGTGCTCTAAAACTTGCTGGTAGACGGCTGCGTTGACCCTGGATCTCAGGAAACAGAGTGGACCGACACCAGCAGATGACATGGCACCCCAAACCATCACTGATGGTGGAAACTTTACACTAGACTTCAGGCAACGTGGATCCTGTGCCTCTCCTGTCTTCCTCCAGACTCTGGGACCTCGATTTCCAAAGGAAATGCAAAATTTGCATGGTTGGGTGATGGTTTGGGGTGCCATGTCATCTGCTGGTGTCGGTCCACTCTGTTTCCTGAGATCCAGGGTCAACGCAGCCGTCTACCAGCAAGTTTTAGAGCACTTCATGCTTCCTGCTGCTGACCTGCTCTATGGAGATGGAGATTTCAAGTTCCAACAGGCCTTAGCCCCATAGAAAATCTGTGGGGTATTGTGAAAAGGAAGATGCAGAATGCCAGACCCAAAAACGCAGAAGAGTTGAAGGCCACTATCAGAGCAACCTGGGCTCTCATAACACCTGAGCAGTGCCAGAAACTCATCGACTCCATGCCAGGCCGCATTAACGCAGTAATTGAGGCAAAAGGAGCTCCAACCAAGTATTGAGTATTGTACATGCTCATATTTTTCATTTTCATACTTTTCAGTTGGCCAACATTTCTAAAAATCCCTTTTTTGTATTAGCCTTAAGTAATATTCTAAATTTGTGACACACGGAATTTTGGATTTTCATTTGTTGCCACTTCAAATCATCAAAATTAAATGAAATAAACATTTGAATGCATCAGTCTGTGTGCAATGAATAAATATAATGTACAAGTTACACCTTTTGAATGCAATTACTGAAATAAATCAAGTTTTTCAAAATATTCTAATTTACTGGCTTTTACCTGTATACATAGTTAAATGTTGTTACCCACATACGAAAAACGAGCAGGCACCTGCAGCATATGCCACAACAGAAGAAAAAGAAAAGAAAAGAGATGGACACTTTTACGGAGCGGAGAAGGGACGCCTCGCCGGGGTCCGGGACCGAGGCCCCTTCCCCCGAGAGGGCCCCACCGGGAGCCGTAGCTGAGGCGATCCGCGAGAAGGGCCCGACGCACGTCCAGGGTCACCACCGCGCCCACCGCACCGACACCCCGCCTCGTCCGCTTTCGCAGTGCGCTCACGAAAGGGGTGGGGCTCACCCTGGTTGATATAGAGAGCAGGACGGTGGCCATGGAATTTCATTTAAGGTTTGTGATAAACCATCAAACTCATTCGTTAAAAGGACTCTATAGTAATATAAAGCGAATTTTTCTGGACATTATCATGCAAGAAAAGTTTATTTTTGGGATCGCGATCACCGCGTAATGATTTTTAAAGGTTGCATTACATTAACTGTCCCATGTGATCAGCCAGTGCGATTGGAAGTCCATGCTCAATTATTGCCTCCGTAAATAAAACTTCGGCATTTATCACATCCAAAGAATCTGTTTGGGCGACGAAAAACGTTGAAAGTTTTCCACTTGTATCGCTAGCAACGGCATTAGACTTGTGTTTTTTTGTCCCAACGTGGTCTTTTACATCGCTAATTCCTCCGTGTCCGATCGAAAAATCTTGTCTGCACAAGGTGCAATTCGCGTAGTTTTCACCCTTTTTTTTTTTTTTTTTAAATTAATATTAGATATATAACAACGGGCAGATGGTGGGCGGGTGCAGTTCTGATCAAACGTTACATCGGGTGGATGGCGGATGGTTGACGACTTTCTGACGCGGTTGCGGATGAAATAAATTGCCTATCCGCGCATCTCTACTGTGTTCCTACAAAAATACAACAAATACAGACTCACTGATCAGTGCCTTCATATTCAATGCATTATTTCATGGACGTCCTCTTGAAAGAAACGTCTGGAAAACATTGGTTTTCTTATATTCAATCAATCAATCAATCAATCAATGTTTATTTATATAGCCCTAAATCACAAGTGTCTCAAAGGGCTGCACAAGCCACAACGACATCCTCGGTACAAAGCCCACATAAGGGCAAGGAAAAACTCACCCCAGTGGGACGTCGATGTGAATGACTATGAGAAACCTTGGAGAGGACCGCATATGTGGGTAACCCCCCCCTCTAGGGGAGACCGAAAGCAATGGATGTCGAGTGGGTCTGACATAATATTGTGAGAGTCCAGTCCATAGCGGATCCAACATAATAGTAAGAGTCCAGTCCATAGTGGGGCCAGCAGGACACCATCCCGAGCGGAGACGGGTCAGCAGCGCAGAGATGTTCCCAGCCGATGCACAGGCGAGCGGTCCACCCCGGGTCCCGACTCTGGACAGCCAGCATTTCATCCATGGCCACCGGACCTGTGCCCACCCCCCCTCCACAAGGGATAGAGGGGAGCAGAGGAGAGAAGAAAAGAAACGGCAGATCAACTGGTCTAACAGGGGGGCTATTTAAAGGCTAGAGTATACAAATGAGTTTTAAGATGGGACTTAAATGCTTCTACTGAGGTAGCATCTCTAATTGTTACCGGCAGGGCATTCCATAGTACTGGAGCCCGAATAGAAAACGCTCTATAGCCCGCAGACTTTTTTTGGGCTCTGGGAATCACTAATAAGCCGGAGTTCTTTGAAGGCAGATTTCTTGCCGGGACATATGGTACAATGCAATCGACAAGATAGGACGGAGCTAGACCGTGTAGTATTTTATACGTAAGTAGTAAAACCTTAAAGTCACATCTTAAGTGCACAGGAAGCCAGTGCAGGTGAGCCAGTATAGGTATATATATAAGTATATATGTATATAAAGGTATATACAGTATAGGCGTAATATGATCAAACTTTCTTGTTCTTGTCAAAAGTCTAGCATCCGCATTTTGTACCAATTGTAGTCTTTTAATGCTAGACATAGGGAGACCCCAAAATAATACGTTACAGTAGTCGAGACGAGACGTAACGAACGCATGAATAATGATCTCAGCGTCGCTAGTGGATAAAATAGAACGAATTTTAGCGATATTACGAAGATGAAAGAAGGCCGTTTTAGTAACACTCTTAATGTGTGATTCAAAGGAGAGAGTTGGGTGGAAGATAATACCCAGATTCTTTACTGATTCGCCTTGTGTAATTGTTTGGTTGTCAAATGTTAAGGTGGTATTATTAAATAAATGTCGGTGTTTAGCAGGACCGATAATCAGCATTTCCGTTTTCTTGGCGTTGAGTTGCAAGAAGTTAGCGGACATCCATTGTTTAATTTCATTAAGACACGCCTCCAGCTGACTACAATCCGGCGTGTTGGTCAGCTTTAGGGGCATGTAGAGTTGGGTGTCATCAGCATAACAATGAAAGCTAACACCGTATTTGCGTATGATGTCGCCTAGCGGCAGCATGTAAGTACTAAAGAGTGCAGGGCCAAGAACCGAACCCTGAGGAAGTCCGCACGTTACCTTAACATAGTCCGAGGTCACATTATTATGGGAGACGCACTGCATCCTGTCAGTAAGACAAGAGTTAAACCACGACAAAGCTAAGTCTGACATACCAATACGTGTTTTGATACACTCTAATAAAATATTATGATCGACGGTATCGAAAGCAGCGCTAAGATCAAGAAGCAGCAACATAGATGACGCATCAGAATCCATCGTTAGCAGTAGATCATTAGTCATTTTTGCGAGGGCTGTCTCCGTAGAGTGAGATTGAGGTTTAAAAAAATGTATTTTGCCCATTTTTAGTTTTTAAAAGTTGATTTATAGCAGGGTTTCACAAATTTGTTCTGTTACGTCCCCTCCAGGAAGAAGAAAATATGAATATAAATAATGTTATTTTTCTGTAAAATTGTTATAAGTCCACCTTTGGATAACAGTCTATTCTTATTAACATTAAAGAAAAGAAAGAAATACAGATCAATTTACAACAAATAGTAACTTTACTAACATTGTTTTTAGTGTTTAACAGAAAATATTTCAAGTGCATCAATTTGCCTGAAAA
>NC_084548.2:1290000-1332500 GCF_033978685.3 Nerophis lumbriciformis
TGTGTAATGATGACAACGTATACTCACGCGGACGATTGACTAGTTGATGGTGATGGCAAGAACGCTGTCGGGTGTTTTCTTTTCAAATGTTCCTTCATAGCCGTTGTGCTGCTATGATAGGCCATTTCCGCTCGACACAGTGTGCATACAACAACTGTCAAGTGTTTGGCTTTTTTCGCTGTGCTTATCCCACACTTGAAGGGATGTACCAATGCTGAATGTGGCTTCTGGATTTCACTCAAAAGACCAGACCGTAGTTACTTTTTCCTTTTATTTTCCTTTAGTTTGCAACAGTTTTTCCAACGAAGAAACAGCTTCTTTTTTCTTCTTTAGTCTTTTTAGCAGTCTTTAGCAGTGTTAGTAGACTTTAGTTTCTTTAGCTGTCATTAGCTGTCTTTAGTAGCCTTTAGCTTCTTTAGTAGGTGAAAAATCTTTAAGGACAAAACACCACAAGATCAACATGCTGTAAAAAATCAATCAATTATCAATCCCATAATTTACAACTATTAATTAGGCTATCAAACTCTTAACCATTAAACAGGTGCAAGAAAATGGACACATCTTTTCCCTTTAAGTTAAAACAGATTTTAAATAAATTGTCTCAACATAAATGCACCAAGATACATATAAAATACATTTAAACCCAGAAACACAATAGATAAATGCAGCAGAAAACCCAATATGCAAATACATAAATACCTAACCAATTAAGCACCTATTTAGATACATATTGAAAATCCATATTCAATATAAATATATTATTAATTTAGCAGTGAAACACTCAATCTTAAACGCCGTCTACTGGTAGAAAAATGCCCCTTTTTCTATGCCCTCACCAGCAGCCAATGATCCAACACAGTTAAATCCAACACTTTAAGTTGAGCGACTTCACCCTCCTGATGAAGCAAACTGCTCCAACATTTATCAAACTAAGCAAAGAATATCAACACTAAACAGTTACATAACACACTGTGTGTTTTTAGCCTCCAGACTAAGCACGCTACATGCACCCCCCATCTCACCAGCGCAACAGGTGCGCCACACCCACGAAGAGAAATATTAAATCTTACATACTTTTGGCACAACTCTGGGTTATCTGTAATGAACTAAACCTTTTTCCGCTCTGCGCTGGCGTCTTTTGTACTCCTTGATTTGACAAAGCTGTCTAATTACCGGGCTCGCGCACCAGCAGATGAGACGGGAGCGCGCCGCGTTATACCTGCGCGTGAACGTAAACTGATCGGCTCTGATCATGTAAGCCGACTGGCCGAAATAATGCCGAATTATATACATTTCCTGGGGTTGCCTAGGTGAATAGGGATGCGGATGTGCTCCATCCATCCATCCATCTTCTTCCGCTTATCCGAGGTCGGGTCGCGGGGGCAGCAGCCTAAGCAGGGAAGCCCAGACTTCCCTCTCCCCAGCCACTTCGTCCAGCTCCTCCCGGGGGATCCCGAGGCGTTCCCAGGCCAGCCGGGAGACATAGTCTTCCCAACGTGTCCTGGGTCTTCCTCGTGGCCTCCTACCGGTCGGACATGCCCTAAACACCTCCTTAGGGAGGCGCTCGGGTGGCATCCTGACCAGATGCCCGAACCACCTCATCTGGCTCCTCTCGATGTGGAGGGGCAGCGGCTTTACTTTGAGCTCCCCCCGGATGACAGAGCTTCTCACCCTATCTCTAAGGGAGAGCCCCGCCACCCGGCGGAGGAAACTCATTTCGGCCGCTTGTACCCGTGATCTTGTCCTTTCGGTCATAACCCAAAGCTCATGACCATAGGTGAGGATGGGAACGTAGATCGACCGGTAAATTGAGAGCTTTGCCTTCCGGCTCAGCTCCTTCTTCACCACAACGGATCGATACAGCGTCCGCATTACTGAAGACGCCGCACCGATCCGCCTGTCGATCTCACGATCCACTCTTCCCTCACTCGTGAACAAGACTCCAAGGTACTTGAACTCCTCCACTTGGGGCAAGATCTCCTCCCCAACCCGGAGATGGCACTCCACCCTTTTCCGGGCGAGAACCATGGACTCGGACTTGGAGGTGCTGATTCTCATCCCAGTCGCTTCACACTCAGCTGCGAACCGATCCAGTGAGAGCTGAAGATCCTGGCCAGATGAAGCCATCAGGACCAAATCATCTGCAAAAAGCAGAGACCTAATCCTGCAGCCACCAAACCGGATCCCCTCAACGCCTTGACTGCGCCTAGAAATTCTGTCCATAAAAGTTATGAACAGAATCGGTGACAAAGGGCAGGCTTGGCGGAGTCCAACCCTCACCGGAAACGTGTCCGACTTACTGCCGGCAATGCGGACCAAGCTCTGACACTGATCATACAGGGAGCGAACCGCCACAATCAGACAGTCCGAAACCCCATACTCTCTGAGCACTCCCCACAGGACTTCCCGAGGGACACGGTCGAATGCCTTCTCCAAGTCCACAAAGCACATGTAGACTGGTTGGGCAAACTCCCATGCACCCTCAAGGACCCTGCCGAGAGTATAGAGCTGGTCCACAGTTCCACGACCAGGACGAAAACCACACTGTTCCTCCTGAATCCGAGGTTCGACTATCCGGCGTAGCCTCCTCTCCAGTACACCTGAATAGACCTTACCGGGAAGGCTGAGGAGTGTGATCCCACGATAGTTAGAACACACCCTCCGGTTCCCCTTCTTAAAGAGAGGAACCACCACCCCGGTCTGCCAATCCAGAGGTACTGCCCCCGATGTCCACGCGATGCTGCAGAGGGCTGTCTTGGTTGACAAGACTCTGCGGATGTGCTCTAAGATAAAATATAATTTTATTAAGTGGGGTTTGGCTGGTTGCTAAACAGCCACGGTTGCGAGCTCGCGCTTCAGCTGACGAGACAGCTGTTCACCACTACAACATTATTAGGCCGTTTATTGAAATACTCCCACACTTTTGACGACTTTTGGCGTGCTTTTTTTCCCCTCGCTCGCACCGCTCGCATCATCTGCTTTGCGCTCCGCCATGACGGCAGTGTGACGTAAATATGCGACGCGTCGAAGCATAAAAACGGCGTCGACGTATTTACGTAACCGATGACGTCGACTACGTCGATCTGAGTATAAGTCGCTATGAAAAAAACTGCGACTTACAGTCCGAAAAATACGGTACCTCCAAATTGTTCAGGACAAGCTAAAACCATCAGCCCGGAGGTTGGGTCTTGGGCACAGTTGGGTGTTCCAACAGGACAATGACCCCAAACACACCTCAAAAGTGGTAAAGGAATGGCTAAATCAGGCTAGAATGAATGTTTTAGAATGGCCTTCCCAAAGTCCTGACTTAAAGGTGTGGACAATGCTGAGGAAACAGGTCCATGTCAGAAAAGCAACACATTTAGTGATCAAGTGGTCAAGCAGAAGCTTGTGGATGGCTACCAAAAGCGCCTTATTGCAGGTAAACTTGCCAAGGGACATGTAAGCAAATATTAACATTGCTGTATGTATACTTTTGACCCTCACATTTTCAGTAGAGCCATAATAAATTCATAAAAAAAGAAGTTTTTTGTGAGCAACAAGTATGTGCTCCAATCACTACATCACAAAAGAATAAGAGTTGTAGAAATGATTGTAAAGTCAAGACAGCCATGACATGATGTTCTTTACAAGTGTACGTAAACATTTGATCGCGACCGTAAGTTGAGGTACCACTGTATGCATACTTGCCAACCCTCCCGGATTTTCCGGGAGACTCCCGAAATTCAGCGCCTCTCCCGAAAACCTCCCGGGACAAAATTTTCTCCCGAAAATCTCCCGAAATTCATGCGGACCCGAGTGACGTGTCGACAGCCTGTTTTCACGTCCGTAAAGCAGTCCGTCTGCCGTAAACGGCAATGTTGTGACACTCTTAAACGGGACAATACTGCCATCTAGTGTACATGCATGTGTGACAGTAACATCTAGTTATTTTAGAGAGTGCAGTGCACAACTGCGCACACAACAAGGAGACGAAGCAGAAATGCATCATCAGAGAGGGTGTTCAGCATGGTTAGAAAGATAGTGACAGAGAATAGAACAAGGATGGACAATTCAACCCTTAACTCAACAATGAGTAGATGAGTGTTATGTGTGTGTATATGCGTAAATAAATGAACACTGAAATTCAAATATTTTTCTTATTTATATATATATATATATATAATAAAATAAATATATATATATATATATATATATATATATATATATATACTATTCGGGCCTTCATTTGCACACTTCTGCATTAGAATCTAACCACAAGGCCACTGAGCTGGCCGACCCCTACGTTATACTTTTACTTTTTTGGGCCTGCGAGCTTGTCAATGTGACTGGGAAGTGGAAGTAGTCAACTGAGGGTAGAGTACGCTCGTCTAACCACTGCCGTCAATTGAGAAGGCAGTGGAAGACTGGCACAAGCAATTAAACAACATTTATATTATATTATTCTAATATATATATATATATATATATATATATATATATATATATATTAGAGATGCGCGGATAGGCAATTATTTCATCCGCAACCGCATCAGAAAGTCGTCAACCATCTGCCATCCACCCGATCTAACATTTAATCAAACCCGCACCCGCCCGCACCCGCCCGTTGTTATATATCTAATTTAGACGATGCAAGGCATTAGTGAGATTATAAAGCTTTTGCCTGTTAAAGAAAGGAGACTGATCCAATGCAGCACAGACATTCGCGTGCCACGCTGTCACGGCCCAGACGCACACCAGTGCGCAATCATATGGGAGCCGCGCTGAGCACACCTCCAAGCGCGTCTCGCTGCCGGTGACGGCCGGGTATGGGCCCGAGGCTCCAGCGCCATCCATTTTCAGGGCTAGTTGATTCGGCAGGTGGGTTGTTACACACTCCTTAGCGGGTTCCGACTTCCATGGCCACCGTCCTGCTGTCTATATCAACCAGGGTGAGCCCCACCCCTTTCGTGAGCGCACTGCACGCGGAGTGACCCCTGTTACGCGCCCCCGGCAACAGGGGTGGCGGGCAGGTAAGCTGCGCGGGCGGAGCGCGCGGAGTGACCCCTGGCCTAGTGGTTAGAGTGTCCGCCCTGAGATCGGTAGGTTGTGGGTTCAAACCCCGGCCGAGTCATACCAAAGACTATAAAAATGGGACCCATTTCCTCCCTGCTTGTCACTCAGCATCAAGGGTTGGAATTGGGGGTTAAATCACAAAAAAATGATTCCCGGGCGCGGCCACCGCTGCTGCCCACTGCTCCCCTCACCTCCCAGGGGGTGATCAAGGGTGATGGGTCAAATGCAGAGAATAATCTCGCCACACCTAGTGTGTGTGTGTGACAATCATTGGTACTTTAACTTTAACTTTAACTTTATATATATATAGCTAGAATTCACTGAAAGTCAAGTATTTCTTATATATATATATATATATATATTAGAGATGCGCGGTTTCAGGCACAACCGCGGAGTCCGCGGATCGGGCGGATGAAATTAAAAAAAATTTGATTTTATCCGCGGGTCGGGTCGGGCGGTTGAAATAAAAAAAAAAAGATTTTAAATAGATTCAGGCGGGTGGCAGTTAAACCAATTGGGAAATATATATACATAGTTAAATGTTGTTACCCACATACGAAAAACGAGCAGGCACCTGCAGCATATGCCACAACAGAAGAAAAAAAAAAAAGAGATGGACACTTTTACGGAGCGGAGAAGGGACGCCTCGCCGGGGTCCGGGACCGAGGCCCCTTCCCCCGAGAGGGCCCCACCGGGAGCCGTAGCTGAGGCGATCCGCGAGAAGGGCCCGACGCACGTCCAGGGTCACCACCGCGCCCACCGCACCGACACCCCGCCTCGTCCGCCTTCGCCGCGGCCGGCGTCACGCGCAGCAGGTAAGCAGCTTACCTGCCCGCCACCCCCGTGGCCGGGGGCTCGTAACAGGGGTCACTCAGCGCGCTCCGCCCGCGCAGCTTACCTGCCCGCCACCCCTGTTGCCGGGGGCGCGTAACAGGGGTCACTCCGCGCGCAGTGCGCTCACGAAAGGGGTGGGGCTCACCCTGGTTGATATAGACAGCAGGACGGTGGCCATGGAAGTCGGAACCCGCTAAGGAGTGTGTAACAACCCACCTGCCGAATCAACTAGCCCTGAAAATGGATGGCGCTGGAGCGTCGGGCCCATACCCGGCCGTCGCCGGCAGCGAGACGCGCTTGGAGGTGCGCTCAGCGCGGCTCCCATATGATTGCGCACTGGTGTGCGTCTGGGCCGTGACAGCGTGGCACGCGAATGTCTGTGCTGCATTGGATCAGTCTCCTTTCTTTAACAGGCAAAAGCACTCACTAATGCCTTGCATCGTCTATATTAGATATATAACAACGGGCGGGTGCGGGCGGGTGCGGTTCTGATCAAATGTTAGCTCGGGTGGATGGCGGATGGTTGACGACTTTCTGATGCGGTTGCGGATGAAATAATTGCCTATCCGCGCATCTCTAATATATATATATACATATATATATATATGAAATACTTGACTTGGTGAATTCTAGCTGTAAATATACTCCTCCCCTCTTAACCACGCCCCCAACCATGCCCCCCCGGGACCACACACCCCCACCATCTCCCGAAATGGGAGGTCTCAAGGTTGGCAACTATGTGTATTTTAGTATGTATTCCAATATATGAATGAAGGATTTTCTGACCTCTATGCAAATGTGAAGTTCAAACAAAACTTCTCCGCTCCTCAATCTTCCCCTCCCCTCTCCCCGCCCGCAGACCGCCCCGGCGTGCAGGACCACGCCCGCATCGAGCAGCTCCAGGACCACATGTCGGAGACCCTGCAGGCCTACATCCGAGTCAACCACCCGGGGGGACGCCTCCTCTATGCCAAGATGATCCAGAAGCTGGCCGACCTGCGCAGCCTCAACGAGGAGCACTCCAAGCAGTACCGCTCGCTCTCCTTCCAGCCCGAGCACAGCATGCAGCTCACCCCGCTGGTGCTGGAGGTGTTCGGCAGCGAGGTGTCGTAGCAGAAGGCGTCCGCCGCCAGACACCCCCCCCCATCCCCGGAAAAACCCCATCATGTGCCACCATCCTCCGCCTCCTTCTGGGATGGATGATGGATGGATGTGACTCCCCCGCATCCTTATTGGTTAGTATCCGCTTTCATGCAAACTGGCTGGGAGGGAAAAGGTCTCTTTAACGAGCTGGACGAGGACGGGTGGGAAAAGGAGAGCGTCACTAGGGTTGTAATTCCTTGCTCTCCGGGACAAAAGGGAATATTGCAGGAATGTATGTTTAATGACATGTATAAGCTGAACTATAAGAAGATATATTCTATAAAAAAAAATATATATATATATATATAAATATATATATATTTAAGAGAGGGTTGAGAGGAAGTGTAGAGAGCAGAGAATTCGAAGGCTGCTGTGAGTCGTCTTTGAATGCTGAGAAGTGTGTGAGGAGTCCTTGTGTTTCGATGTGTGAGTGTGTGTGTGTTTGTACAATGTAACGACAATTGGACCACAAGGGGAGTGTGAGGCCTCGGCGCAGGGAAGGAAAGAACTTCTCTCTTTTTTTTTTTTTTTCACCTCTTTGTCGTTTTTCCCCCGGACCTGTGAAGCTCGTAGACATCGCGTTTTTTTTTTCTGTCGGATGGCGACTCTCCGGGCCGTATTTGTCGGGCTGCTAAAGACCACGGCGACAAAACCCGAGTTCGCTCGCCGTTGTTGTTACCTCAGGGAAAAAGAAGAAGAAAAAAAACCCAAGTTTGTCCGGTGACGATTGACGGGCCACGGCGTGCAAGCTAAATACAATCAGACGACGCTCGATTGTTTTCCAAGCTCACTGTGATTTCACGAAGAACAGTCGACGTAAGCTAGTAATCAGAGAGCGCGTGCATGAACCAAAGCTGTCACTTTTTAAATGGGTTTTTATCTCCAGCAGCAATGTTGGGAGCTTAATGCATGCTGTAAAAAAAAAAAAAAAAAAGGAGTTGATTACAAATATACAGGTAAAAGCCAGTAAATTAGAATATTTTGAAAAACTTGATTTATTTCAGTAATTGCATTCAAAAGGTGTAACTTGTACATTATATTTATTCATTGCACACAGACTGATGCATTCAAATGTTTATTTCATTTAATTTTGATGATTTGAAGTGGCAACAAATGAAAATCCAAAATTCCGTGTGTCACAAAATTAGAATATTACTTAAGGCTAATACAAAAAAGGGATTTTTAGAAATGTTGGCCAACTGAAAAGTATGAAAATGAAAAATATGAGCATGTACAATACTCAATACTTGGTTGGAGCTCCTTTTGCCTCAATTACTGCGTTAATGCGGCGTGGCATGGAGTCGATGAGTTTCTGGCACTGCTCAGGTGTTATGAGAGCCCAGGTTGCTCTGATAGTGGCCTTCAACTCTTCTGCGTTTTTGGGTCTGGCATTCTGCATCTTCCTTTTCACAATACCCCACAGATTTTCTATGGGGCTAAGGTCAGGGGAGTTGGCGGGCCAATTTAGAACAGAAATACCATGGTCCGTAAACCAGGCACGGGTAGATTTTGCGCTGTGTGCAGGCGCCAAGTCCTGTTGGAACTTGAAATCTCCATCTCCATAGAGCAGGTCAGCAGCAGGAAGCATGAAGTGCTCTAAAACTTGCTGGTAGACGGCTGCGTTGACCCTGGATCTCAGGAAACAGAGTGGACCGACACCAGCAGATGACATGGCACCCCAAACCATCACCCAACCATGCAAATTTTGCATTTCCTTTGGAAATCGAGGTCCCAGAGTCTGGAGGAAGACAGGAGAGGCACAGGATCCACGTTGCCTGAAGTCTAGTGTAAAGTTTCCACCATCAGTGATGGTTTGGGGTGCCATGTCATCTGCTGGTGTCGGTCCACTCTGTTTCCTGAGATCCAGGGTCAACGCAGCCGTCCACCAGCAAGTTTTAGAGCACTTCATGCTTCCTGCTGCTGACCTGCTCTATGGAGATGGAGATTTCAAGTTCCAACAGGACTTGGCGCCTGCACACAGCGCAAAATCTACCCGTGCCTGGTTTACGGACCATGGTATTTCTGTTCTAAATTGGCCCGCCAACTCCCCTGACCTTAGCCCCATAGAAAATCTGTGGGGTATTGTGAAAAGGAAGATGCAGAATGCCAGACCCAAAAACGCAGAAGAGTTGAAGGCCACTATCAGAGCAACCTGGGCTCTCATAACACCTGAGCAGTGCCAGAAACTCATCGACTCCATGCCACGCCGCATTAACGCAGTAATTGAGGCAAAAGGAGCTCCAACCAAGTATTGAGTATTGTACATGCTCATATTTTTCATTTTCATACTTTTCAGTTGGCCAACATTTCTAAAAATCCCTTTTTTTGGATTAGCCTTAAGTAATATTCTAATTTTGTGACACACGGAATTTTGGATTTTCATTTGTTGCCACTTCAAATCATCAAAATTAAATGAAATAAACATTTGAATGCATCAGTCTGTGTGCAATGAATAAATATAATGTACAAGTTACACCTTTTGAATGCAATTACTGAAATAAATCAAGTTTTTCAAAATATTCTAATTTACTGGCTTTTACCTGTATAATCTATAGATTAGTCCCCTTCGCATACTTCTTTTTCCTGTATGCTGCCCTCCGTGGGCAAAGTTTGGACACCCCTGCTGAGAAATCTTTCTTTTTTGTTTCTCTATGTTTTGAAAGACGCCATCAGTACATATCATTGTCGACGCGGTGCGCAGGCCCGGCGCGCCCCCTTGTGGACAAACTTTGTAAATACCACTTTGAGCAGTCCGGTTCTTGTACATATTTTAGAGTTTTATTGTAGTAGTAAGAGTTGAAGGTGCGACACGTGGACGGAGAGGACGCCTCGCCGACACGCAAGCGGCGCCTCGGCTTTTAGTGACGACAAAACCAAACCAAATCCCAAGCAATTTGCCTCGCAAGAAATGATGTAAATCCACGAATCTGCAGCACACAACCAACAATATGAACTCCAAACACATTTTACAGAGAATAATCCTATTCATCCATCCATCCATCTTCTTCCGCTTATCCGAGGTCGGGTCGCGGGGGCAGCACCCTAAGCAGGGAAGCCCAGACTTCCCTCTCCCCAGCCACTTCGTCCAGCTCCTCCCGGGGGACCCCAAGGCGTTCCCAGGCCAGCCGGGAGACATAGTCTTCCCAGCGTGTCCTGGGTCTTCCCCGTGGTCTCCTACCGGTCGGACGTGCCCTAAACACCTCCCTAGGGAGGCGTTCGGGTCATGGCATCCTGACCAGATGCCCGAACCACCTCATCTGGCTCCTCTCGATGTGGAGGAGCAGTGGCTTTACTTTGAGCTCCCCCCGGATGACGGAGCTTCTCACCCTATCTCTAAGGGAGAGACCCGCCACCCGGCGGAGGAAACTCATTTCGGCCGCCTGTACCCGTGATCTTGTCCTTTCGGTCATAACCCAAAGCTCATGACCATAGGTAAGGATGGGAACGTAGATCGACCGGTAAATTGAGAGCTTTGCCTTCCGGCTCAGCTCCTTCTTCACCACAACGGATCGATACAGCGTCCGCATTACTGAAGATGCCGCACCGATCCGCCTGTCGATCACACGATCCACTCTTCCCTCACTCGTGAACAAGACTCCGAGGTACTTGAACTCCTCCACTTGGGGCAGGGTCTCCTCCCCAACCCGGAGATGGCACTCCACCCTTTTCCGCATAAGAGTTGCGTGATAACTTATTTATAATTATTCTAACTGCCTCCAATTGAATGACACGCGCTTCCGTGTTAGTGATGGTTTCTTCTTAAATTAAACAAAACATTATTCGCCTCTTCTTTGCTTCCTTCCCACGGTCGGAAAACAAAGTGACGGTTTATTTGACTTCTTCAGGACGACGTACACTGATGATCACTCGGATTGTAAATGAGCCGGGTTATAGTGTAGTCGCTAATGTAGTCCCAAGACATAAAACACACAAGCACAGGAGGACGATATCAATGTTAAATGCATATAGACTAGAGATGCGCGGTTTGCGGGCACAACCGCGGAGTCCGCGGATTATCCGCGGATCGGGCGGATGAAATTAAAAAAAATTTGATTTTATCCGCGGGTCGGGTCGGGCGGTTGAAATAAAAACAAATTAGATTTTAAATAGATTCAGGCGGGTGGCAGTTAAACCAATTGGGAAATATATATACATAGTTAAATGTTGTTACCCACATACGAAAAACGAGCAGGCACCTGCAGCATATGCCACAACAGAAGAAGAAAAAAAAAAGAGATGGACACTTTTACGGAGCGGAGAAGGGACGCCTCGCCGGGGTCCGGGACCGAGGCCCCTTCCCCCGAGAGGGCCCCACCGGGAGCCGTAGCTGAGGCGATCCGCGAGAAGGGCCCGACGCACGTCCAGGGTCACCACCGCGCCCACCGCACCGACACCCCGCCTCGTCCGCCTTCGCCGCGGCCGGCGTCACGCGCAGCAGGTAAGCAGCTTACCTGCCCGCCACCCCCGTGGCCGGGGGCTCGTAACAGGGGTCACTCCGCGCGCTCCGCCCGCGCAGCTTACCTGCCCGCCACCCCCGTTGCCGGGGGCGCGTAACAGGGGTCACTCCGCGCGCTCCGCCCGCGCAGCTTACCTGCCCGCCACCCCCGTTGCCGGGGGCGCGTAACAGGGGTCACTCCGCGCGCTCCGCCCGCGCAGCTTACCTGCCCGCCACCCCCGTTGCCGGGGGCGCGTAACAGGGGTCACTCCGCGCGCAGTGCGCTCACGAAAGGGGTGGGGCTCACCCTGGTTGATATAGACAGCAGGACGGTGGCCATGGAAGTTGGAACCCGCTAAGGAGTGTGTAACAACCCACCTGCCGAATCAACTAGCTCTGAAAATGGATGGCGCTGGAGCGTCGGGCCCATACCCGGCCGTCGCCGGCAGCGAGACGCGCTTGGAGGTGCGCTCAGCGCGGCTCCCATATGATTGCGCACTGGTGTGCGTCTGGGTCGTGACAGCGTGGCACGCAAATGTCTGTGCTGCATTGGATCAGTCTCCTTTCTTTAACAGGCAAAAGCTTTATAACCTCACTAATGCCTTGCATCGTCTATATTAGATATATAACAACGGGCGGGTGCGGGCGGGTGCGGTTCTGATCAAATGTTAGATCGGGTGGATGGCGGATTTGCCTCGCAAGAAATGATGTAAATCCACGAATCTGCAGCACACACCCAACAATATGAACTCCAAACACATTTAACAGAGAATAATCCTATTCATCCATCCATCCATCTTCTTCCGCTTATCCGAGGTCGGGTCGCGGGGGCAGCAGCCTAAGCAGGGAAGCCCAGACTTCCCTCTCCCCAGCCACTTAGTCCAGCTCCTCCCGGGGGACCCTGAGGCGTTCCCAGGCCAGCCGGGAGAGATAGTCTTCCCAGCGTGTCCTGGGTCTTCCTCGTGGCCTCCTACCGGTCGGACGTGCCCGAAACACCTCCCTAGGGAGGCGTTCGGGTGGCATCCTGACCAGATGCCCGAACCACCTCATCTGGCTCCTCTCCATGTGGAGGAGCAGCGGCTTTACTTTGAGCTCCTCCCGGATGACAGAGCTTCTCACCCTATCTCTAAGGGAGAGCCCCGCCACCCGGTGGAGGAATCTCATTTGTACCCGTGATCTTGTCCTTTCGGTCATAACCCAAAGCTCATGACCATAGGTGAGGATGGGAATGTAGATGGACCAGTAAATCGAGAGCTTTGCCTTCCGGCTCAGCTCCTTCTTCACCACAACGGATCGATACAGCGTCCGCATTACTGAAGACGCCGCACCGATCCGCCTGTCGATCTCACGATCCACTCTTC
Source organism: Nerophis lumbriciformis (assembly GCF_033978685.3). NCBI lineage: Eukaryota > Metazoa > Chordata > Actinopteri > Syngnathiformes > Syngnathidae > Nerophis > Nerophis lumbriciformis. Next base: position 1,302,829 of record NC_084548.2, read on the forward strand.
CCCCACTCGTGAACAAGACTCCGAGGTACTTGAACTCCTCCACTTGGGGCAAGATCTCCTCCCCAACCCGGAGATGGCACTCCACCCTTTTCCGGGAGAGAACCATGGACTCGGACTTGGAGGTGCTGATTCCCATCCCAGTCGCTTCACACTCGGCTGCGAACCGATCCAGTGAGAGCTGAAGATCCTGGCCAGATGAAGCCATCAGGACCACATCATCTGCAAATAGCAGTGACCTAATCCTGCAGCCACCAAACCAGATCCCCTCAATGCCCTGACTGCGCCTAGAAATTCTGTCCATAAAAGTTATGAACAGAATGGGTGACAAAGGGCAGCCTTGGCGGAGTCCAACCCTCACTGGAAACGTGTCCGACTTACTGCCGGCAATGCGGACCAAGCTCTGACACTGATTATACAGGGAGCGAACTGCCACAATAAGACAGTCCGTTACCCCATACTCTCTGAGCACTCCCCACAGGACTTCCCGGGGTACCCGGTCGAATGCCTTCTCCAAGTCCACAAAGCACATGTAGACTGGTTGGGCAAACTCCCATGCACCCTCAAGGACCCTGCCGAGAGTATAGAGCTGGTCCACAGTTCCACGACCAGGACGAAAACCACACTGTTCCTCCTGAATCCGAGGTTCGACTATCCGGCGTAGCCTCCTCTCCAGTACACCTGAATAGACCTTACCGGGAAGGCTGAGGAGTGTGATCCCACGATAGTTGGAACACATCCTCCGGTTCCCCTTTTTAAAGAGAGGAACCACCACCCCGGGCTGCCAATCCAGAGGTACAGCCCCCGATGTCCACGCGATGTTGCAGAGTCTTGTCAACCAAGACAGCCCCACAACATCCAGAGCCTTAAGGAACTCCGGGCGGATCTCATCCACCCCCGGGGCCTTGCCACCGAGGAGCTTTTTAACTACCTTGGCAACCTCAGCCCCAGAAATAGGAGAGCCCACCACAGATTCCCCAGGCCCTGCTTCCTCACAGGAAGACGTGCTGGTAGGATTGAGGAAGTCTTCGAAGTATTCCCTCCACCGATCCACAACATCCGCAGTCGAGGTCAGCAGAGCACCATCCTCACCATACACGGTGTTGACACTGCACTGCTTCCACAGGAGGACGATATCAACGTTAAATGCATATAGACACAAAAACACAAGTAAATAAATCAGACTATTATTGTTAAAAGTTATGTCGATCTTTAGCTAGAAGCTAATGCTAGCGATTAGGACCGGAGTTTACGCAACACCAACTAATGGCGGGGATGCGTTACATCAAATGACCTGGAAACACTCTTCAGTTGAGGCACCACTGCTGTTCCGCGCAATGCTCAAACGTTTGGCAAATTTACGGGGGGCATGTTCTATAGCGAAAACAGAAAGCGGGGGAGTACAAACCGCCAGGTACCGCTGACGCATGTTGCCACCACAAGGCGTCCTCTCCGTCCACCGAAGGCGAATGGATCTCTCAGAGGTCGATGGATAAGCTTTTTAACTTTGGATCCTGTTGCAAACCTGTTGCTCTAACGGAGATTATCTCGCTTGTGCTTGGCTTGCATTCAGTTGACTGGGTTTAGTGACGAAGCGAGGAGAACGCTTTGTTTTTCTTTCTATGTTCCTTTGGTTTCAACTAAGCAACCATATTCCTCACAATAGCGTATCAGGACTCTTTAAGGGAAGCTTTGAAAGGACATCAGTGGAGTGACGATCCACTCAGAGCAAACATTAGCCATCATGGGCGTGCCTCTTCATCATCAAGCCTCTACTTACAAGTACTACTACTACTACTACTACTACTTCAATCGCCTCAACCGTATCAGCTTTAACTCGGCAGCCATCAAAGTTCTGCTTCTTGTTTGGCGCACCAAGGACCGTGTCGCTTAGAACTGAAAAGACTTTTCTAAATCCCTTTTTTTCCACCAAACCCTTCAAACAACATGGACCTCCCCCAAGACTTTGTACAGAGCCTTTAAATATGCAGTGACTGATGCCAACCCAAAGTGTTCAACGTGACCTTTCTCACTACTCCAGCTCACTTTTTGCAGACATTCTGGAAAGAAATGTTTATCATCAACGTCACCTGTTTGACGGGAAAAAAAAAAAACGGAATTCTAGGGGTGGGCGACTCGAAGGAATGGAGACCGTTCCAATTTTTAGGGTTTTGAGGAGAAACCTGAACTGTGAATCGGCCTCTTTGTGACGAGTCTCCGACCCCCTTCAACCAGGTCAGCCGCTCCACCTCAGTCGCCTTACTTAAAGGGTGCTTTCACACTAGCATACTTTGGTCCCCTTTTAACTGGACTCTGGTTTGTTTTTGGTCCATCCATACTATGTTCAGGCTCACTGTGGCACTATTCCATTAACGCGAAGGATCCGACATTAATCCATTTAGTCAATGTCGGAATCAGGTTTGAGCCTAAATGATAGACTGAAACGGGTGAAACCATAGACTAAGCAAACACGATGCTAATAAGGTCAGATTTTTGAGGCAAGTCCGCTGAATTTGAATCATAACTAAGACAGCTAACAATTGGTTGTATGACTAGCCGATCCAACATGCCAGAGTCTGACAGAATCAGGTCTGACCCTCGGTCCATCCATACTATGTTCAGGCTCACTGTGGTCCCAAACAAACTGTGGCACTATTCGATTAACGCGAAGGATCCGACATTAATCCATTTAGTCAATGTCGGAATCAGGTTTGAGCCTAAATGATAGACAGAAACGGGTGAAACCATAGACTAAGCAAACACGATGCTAATAAGGTCAGATTTTTGAGGCAAGTCAGCTGAATTTGAATCATAACTAAGACAGCTAACAATTGGTTGTATGACTAGCCGATCCAACATGCCAGAGTCTGACAGAATCAGGTCTGACCCTCGGTCCATCCATACTATGTTCAGGCTCACTGTGGTCCCAAACAAACTGTGGCATTATTCGATTAACGCGAAGGATCCGACATGAATCCATTTAGTCAATGTCGGAATCAGGTTTGAGCCTAAATGATAGACGGAAACGGGTGAAACCATAGACTAAGCAAACGCAATGCTAATAAGGTCAGATTTTTGAGGCAAGTCCGCTGAATTTGAATCATAACTAAGACAGCTAACAATTGGTTGTATGACTAGCCGATCCAACATGCCAGAGTCTGACAGAATCAGGTCTGACCCTCGGTCCATCCATACTATGTTCAGGCTCACTGTGGTCCCAAACAAATTGTGGCACTATTCGATTAACGCGAAGGATCCGACATGAATCCATTTAGTCAATGTCGGAATCAGGTTTGACCCTAAATGATAGACTGAAACGGGTGAAACCATAGACTAAGCAAACGCGATGCTAATAAGGTCAGATTTTTGAGGCAAGTCCGCTGAATTTGAATCATAACTAAGACAGCTAACAATTGGTTGTATGACTAGCCGATCCAACATGCCAGAGTCTGACAGAATCAGGTCTGACCCTCGGTCCATCCATACTATGTTCAGGCTCACTGTGGTCCCAAACAAATTGTGGCACTATTCGATTAACGCGAAGGATCCGACGTTAATCCATTTAGTCAATGTCGGAATCAGGTTTGAGCCTAAATGATAGACGGAAACGGGTGAAACCATAGACTAAGCAAACACGATGCTAATAAGGTCAGATTTTTGAGGCAAGTCAGCTGAATTTGAATCATAACTAAGACAGCTAACAATTGGTTGTATGACTAGCCGATCCAACATGCCAGAGTCTTGACAGAATCAGGTCTGACCCTCGGTCCATCCATACTATGTTCAGGCTCACTGTGGTCCCAAACAAACTGTGGCACTATTCGATTAACGCGAAGGATCCGACATGAATCCATTTAGTCATTGTCGGAATCAGGTTTGACCCTAAATGATAGACAGAAACGGGTGAAACCATAGACTAAGCAAACACGATGCTAATAAGGTCAGATTTTTGAGGCAAGTCCGCTGAATTTGAATCATAACTAAGACAGCTAACAATTGGTTGTATGACTAGCCGATCCAACATGCCAGAGTCTGACAGAATCAGGTCTGACCCTCGGTCCATCCATACTATGTTCAGGCTCACTGTGGTCCCAAACAAATTGTGGCACTATTCGATTAACGCGAAGGATCCGACATTAATCCATTTAGTCAATGTCGGAATCAGGTTTGAACCTAAATGATAGACTGAAACGGGTGAAACCATAGACTAAGCAAACACGATGCTAATAAGGTCAGATTTTTGAGGCAAGTCCGCTGAATTTGAATCATAACTAAGACAGCTAACAATTGGTTGTATGACTAGCCGATCCAACATGCCAGAGTCTGACAGAATCAGGTCTGACCCTCGGTCCATCCATACTATGTTCAGGCTCACTGTGGTCCCAAACAAATTGTGGCACTATTCGATTAACGCGAAGGATCCGACGTTAATCCATTTAGTCAATGTCGGAATCAGGTTTGAGCCTAAATGATAGACGGAAACGGGTGAAACCATAGACCAAGCAAACACGATGCTAATAAGGTCAGATTTTTGAGGCAAGTCCGCTGAATTTGAATCATAACTAAGACAGCTAACAATTGGTTGTATGACTAGCCGATCCAACATGTCAGAGTCTGACAGAATCAGATCTGACCCTCGGTCCATCCATACTATGTTCAGGCTCACTGTGGTCCCAAACAAACTGTGGCACTATTCGATTAATGCGAAGGATCCGACATGAATCCATTTAGTCAATGTCGGAATCAGGTTTGAGCCTAAATGATAGACGGAAACGGGTGAAACCATAGACTAAGCAAACACGATGCTAATAAGGTCAGATTTTTGAGGCAAGTCCGCTGAATTTGAATCATAACTAAGACAGCTAACAATTGGTTGTATGACTAGCCGATCCAACATGCCAGAGTCTGACAGAATCAGGTCTGACCCTCGGTCCATCCATACTATGTTCAGGCTCACTGTGGTCCCAAACAAATTGTGGCACTATTCGATTAACGCGAAGGATCCGACGTTAATCCATTTAGTCAATGTCGGAATCAGGTTTGAGCCTAAATGATAGACAGAAACGGGTGAAACCATAGACTAAGCAAACACGATGCTAATAAGGTCAGATTTTTGAGGCAAGTCCGCTGAATTTGAATCATAACTAAGACAGCTAACAATTGGTTGTATGACTAGCCGATCCAACATGCCAGAGTCTGACAGAATCAGGTCTGACCCTCGGTCCATCCATACTATGTTCAGGCTCACTGCGGTCCCAAACAAACTGTGGCACTATTCGATTAACGCGAAGGATCCGACATGAATCCATTTAGTCAATGTCGGAATCAGGTTTGAGCCTAAATGATAGACGGAAACGGGTGAAACCATAGACTAAGCAAACACGATGCTAATAAGGTCAGATTTTTGAGGCAAGTCCGCTGAATTTGAATCATAACTAAGACAGCTAACAATTGGTTGTATGACTAGCCGATCCAGCATGCCAGAGTCTGACAGAATCAGGTCTGACCCTCGGTCCATCCATACTATGTTCAGGCTCACTGTGGTCCCAAACAAATTGTGGCACTATTCGATTAACGCGAAGGATCCGACATTAATCCATTTAGTCAATGTCGGAATCAGGTTTGAACCTAAATGATAGACTGAAACGGGTGAAACCATAGACTAAGCAAACACGATGCTAATAAGGTCAGATTTTTGAGGCAAGTCCGCTGAATTTGAATCATAACTAAGACAGCTAACAATTGGTTGTATGACTAGCCGATCCAACATGCCAGAGTCTGACAGAATCAGGTCTGACCCTCGGTCCATCCATACTATGTTCAGGCTCACTGTGGTCCCAAACAAATTGTGGCACTATTCGATTAACGCGAAGGATCCGACGTTAATCCATTTAGTCAATGTCGGAATCAGGTTTGAGCCTAAATGATAGACGGAAACGGGTGAAACCATAGACCAAGCAAACACGATGCTAATAAGGTCAGATTTTTGAGGCAAGTCCGCTGAATTTGAATCATAACTAAGACAGCTAACAATTGGTTGTATGACTAGCCGATCCAACATGTCAGAGTCTGACAGAATCAGATCTGACCCTCGGTCCATCCATACTATGTTCAGGCTCACTGTGGTCCCAAACAAACTGTGGCACTATTCGATTAATGCGAAGGATCCGACATGAATCCATTTAGTCAATGTCGGAATCAGGTTTGAGCCTAAATGATAGACGGAAACGGGTGAAACCATAGACTAAGCAAACACGATGCTAATAAGGTCAGATTTTTGAGGCAAGTCCGCTGAATTTGAATCATAACTAAGACAGCTAACAATTGGTTGTATGACTAGCCGATCCAACATGCCAGAGTCTGACAGAATCAGGTCTGACCCTCGGTCCATCCATACTATGTTCAGGCTCACTGTGGTCCCAAACAAATTGTGGCACTATTCGATTAACGCGAAGGATCCGACGTTAATCCATTTAGTCAATGTCGGAATCAGGTTTGAGCCTAAATGATAGACAGAAACGGGTGAAACCATAGACTAAGCAAACACGATGCTAATAAGGTCAGATTTTTGAGGCAAGTCCGCTGAATTTGAATCATAACTAAGACAGCTAACAATTGGTTGTATGACTAGCCGATCCAACATGCCAGAGTCTGACAGAATCAGGTCTGACCCTCGGTCCATCCATACTATGTTCAGGCTCACTGTGGTCCCAAACAAATTGTGGCACTATTCGATTAACGCGAAGGATCCGACATTAATCCATTTAGTCAATGTCGGAATCAGGTTTGAGCCTAAATGATAGACAGAAACGGGTGAAACCATAGACTAAGCAAACACGATGCTAATAAGGTCAGATTTTTGAGGCAAGTCCGCTGAATTTGAATCATAACTAAGACAGCTAACAATTGGTTGTATGACTAGCCGATCCAACATGCCAGAGTCTGACAGAATCAGGTCTGACCCTCGGTCCATCCATACTATGTTCAGGCTCACTGTGGTCCCAAACAAATTGTGGCACTATTCGATTAACGCGAAGGATCCGACATTAATCCATTTAGTCAATGTCGGAATCAGGTTTGAGCCTAAATGTTAGACGGAAACGGGTGAAACCATAGACTAAGCAAACGCGATGCTAATAAGGTCAGATTTTTGAGGCAAGTCCGCTGAATTTGAATCATAACTAAGACAGCTAACAATTGGTTGTATGACTAGCCGATCCAACATGCCAGAGTCTGACAGAATCAGGTCTGACCCTCGGTCCATCCATACTATGTTCAGGCTCACTGTGGTCCCAAACAAACTGTGGCACTATTCGATTAACGCGAAGGATCCGACATGAATCCATTTAGTCAATGTCGGAATCAGGTTTGAGCCTAAATGATAGACAGAAACGGGTGAAACCATAGACTAAGCAAACACGATGCTAATAAGGTCAGATTTTTGAGTCAAATCAGCTGAATTTGAATCATGACTAAGACAGCTAACAATTGGTTGTATGACTAGCCGATCCAACATGCCAGAGTCTGACAGAATCAGGTCTGACCCTCGGTCCATCCATACTATGTTCAGGCTCACTGTGGTCCCAAACAAACTGTGGCACTATTCGATTAACGCGAAGGATCCGACATGAATCCATTTAGTCAATGTCGGAATCAGGTTTGAGCCTAAATGATAGACAGAAACGGGTGAAACCATAGACTAAGCAAACGCGATGCTAATAAGGTCAGATTTTTGAGGCAAGTCCGCTGAATTTGAATCATAACTAAGACAGCTAACAATTGGTTGTATGACTAGCCGATCCAACATGCCAGAGTCTGACAGAATCAGGTCTGACCCTCGGTCCATCCATACTATGTTCAGGCTCACTGTGGTCCCAAACAAATTGTGGCACTATTCGATTAACGCGAAGGATCCGACATTAATCCATTTAGTCAATGTCGGAATCAGGTTTGAGCCTAAACGATAGACGGAAACGGGTGAAACCATAGACTAAGCAAACACGATGCTAACAAGGTCAGATTTTTGAGGCAAGTCCGCTGAATTTGAATCATAACTAAGACAGCTAACAATTGGTTGTATGACTAGCCGATCCAACATGCCAGAGTCTGACAGAATCAGGTCTGACCCTCGGTCCATCCATACTATGTTCAGGCTCACTGTGGTCCCAAACAAACTGTGGCACTATTCGATTAACGCGAAGGATCCGACATTAATCCATTTAGTCATTGTCGGAATCAGGTTTGAGCCTAAATGATAGACTGAAACGGGTGAAACCATAGACTAAGCAAACACGATGCTAATAAGGTCAGATTTTTGAGGCAAGTCCGCTGAATTTGAATCATAACTAAGACAGCTAACAATTGGTTGTATGACTAGCCGATCCAACATGCCAGAGTCTGACAGAATCAGGTCTGACCCTCGGTCCATCCATACTATGTTCAGGCTCACTGTGGTCCCAAACAAATTGTGGCACTATTCGATTAACGCGAAGGATCCGACATTAATCCATTTAGTCAATGTCGGAATCAGGTTTGAGCCTAAATAATAGACAGAAACGGGTGAAACCACAGACTAAGCAAACACGATGCTAATAAGGTCAGATTTTTGAGGCAAGTCAGCTGAATTTGAATCATAACTAAGACAGCTAACAATTGGTTGTATGACTAGCCGATCCAACATGCCAGAGTCTGACAGAATCAGGTCTGACCCTCGGTCCATCCATACTATGTTCAGGCTCACTGTGGTCCCAAACAAATTGTGGCACTATTCGATGAACGCGAAGGATCCGACATTAATCCATTTAGTCAATGTCGGAATCAGGTTTGAGCCTAAATGATAGACGGAAACGGGTGAAACCATAGACCAAGCAAACACGATGCTAATAAGGTCAGATTTTTGAGGCAAGTCAGCTGAATTTGAATCATAACTAAGACAGCTAACAATTGGTTGTATGACTAGCCGATCCAACATGCCAGAGTCTGACAGAATCAGGTCTGACCCTCGGTCCATCCATACTATGTTCAGGCTCACTGTGGTCCCAAACAAACTGTGGCACTATTCGATTAACGCGAAGGATCCGACATGAATCCATTTAGTCAATGTCGGAATCAGGTTTGAGCCTAAATGATAGACGGAAACGGGTGAAACCATAGACTAAGCAAACACGATGCTAATAAGGTCAGATTTTTGAGGCAAGTCCGCTGAATTTGAATCATAACTAAGACAGCTAACAATTGATTGTATGACTAGCCGATCCAACATGCCAGAGTCTGACAGAATCAGGTCTGACCCTCGGTCCATCCATACTATGTTCAGGCTCACTGTGGTCCCAAACAAATTGTGGCACTATTCGATTAACGCGAAGGATCCGACGTTAATCCATTTAGTCATTGTCGGAATCAGGTTTGACCCTAAATGATAGACAGAAACGGGTGAAACCATAGACTAAGCAAACACGATGCTAATAAGGTCAGATTTTTGAGGCAAGTCAGCTGAATTTGAATCATAACTAAGACAGCTAACAATTGGTTGTATGACTAGCCGATCCAACATGCCAGAGTCTGACAGAATCAGGTCTGACCCTCGGTCCATCCATACTATGTTCAGGCTCACTGTGGTCCCAAACAAATTGTGGCACTATTCGATTAACGCGAAGGTTCCGACATTAATCCATTTAGTCAATGTCGGAATCAGGTGTGAGCCTAAATGATAGACTGAAACGGGTGAAACCATAGACTAAGCAAACACGATGCTAATAAGGTCAGATTTTTGAGGCAAGTCAGCTGAATTTGAATCATAACTAAGACAGCTAACAATTGGTTGTATGACTAGCCGATCCAACATGCCAGAGTCTGACAGAATCAGGTCTGACCCTCGGTCCATCCATACTATGTTCAGGCTCACTGTGGTCCCAAACAAACTGTGGCACTATTCGATTAACGCGAAGGATCCGACATGAATCCATTTAGTCATTGTCGGAATCAGGTTTGACCCTAAATGATAGACAGAAACGGGTGAAACCATAGACTAAGCAAACACGATGCTAATAAGGTCAGATTTTTGAGGCAAGTCCGCTGAATTTGAATCATAACTAAGACAGCTAACAATTGGTTGTATGACTAGCCGATCCAACATGCCAGAGTCTGACAGAATCAGGTCTGACCCTCGGTCCATCCATACTATGTTCAGGCTCACTGTGGTCCCAAACAAATTGTGGCACTATTCGATTAACGCGAAGGATCCGACATTAATCCATTTAGTCAATGTCGGAATCAGGTTTGAGCCTAAATGTTAGACGGAAACGGGTGAAACCATAGACTAAGCAAACGCGATGCTAATAAGGTCAGATTTTTGAGGCAAGTCCGCTGAATTTGAATCATAACTAAGACAGCTAACAATTGGTTGTATGACTAGCCGATCCAACATGCCAGAGTCTGACAGAATCAGGTCTGACCCTCGGTCCATCCATACTATGTTCAGGCTCACTGTGGTCCCAAACAAACTGTGGCACTATTCGATTAACGCGAAGGATCCGACATGAATCCATTTAGTCAATGTCGGAATCAGGTTTGAGCCTAAATGATAGACAGAAACGGGTGAAACCATAGACTAAGCAAACACGATGCTAATAAGGTCAGATTTTTGAGTCAAATCAGCTGAATTTGAATCATGACTAAGACAGCTAACAATTGGTTGTATGACTAGCCGATCCAACATGCCAGAGTCTGACAGAATCAGGTCTGACCCTCGGTCCATCCATACTATGTTCAGGCTCACTGTGGTCCCAAACAAACTGTGGCACTATTCGATTAACGCGAAGGATCCGACATGAATCCATTTAGTCAATGTCGGAATCAGGTTTGAGCCTAAATGATAGACAGAAACGGGTGAAACCATAGACTAAGCAAACGCGATGCTAATAAGGTCAGATTTTTGAGGCAAGTCCGCTGAATTTGAATCATAACTAAGACAGCTAACAATTGGTTGTATGACTAGCCGATCCAACATGCCAGAGTCTGACAGAATCAGGTCTGACCCTCGGTCCATCCATACTATGTTCAGGCTCACTGTGGTCCCAAACAAATTGTGGCACTATTCGATTAACGCGAAGGATCCGACATTAATCCATTTAGTCAATGTCGGAATCAGGTTTGAGCCTAAACGATAGACGGAAACGGGTGAAACCATAGACTAAGCAAACACGATGCTAACAAGGTCAGATTTTTGAGGCAAGTCCGCTGAATTTGAATCATAACTAAGACAGCTAACAATTGGTTGTATGACTAGCCGATCCAACATGCCAGAGTCTGACAGAATCAGGTCTGACCCTCGGTCCATCCATACTATGTTCAGGCTCACTGTGGTCCCAAACAAACTGTGGCACTATTCGATTAACGCGAAGGATCCGACATTAATCCATTTAGTCATTGTCGGAATCAGGTTTGAGCCTAAATGATAGACTGAAACGGGTGAAACCATAGACTAAGCAAACACGATGCTAATAAGGTCAGATTTTTGAGGCAAGTCCGCTGAATTTGAATCATAACTAAGACAGCTAACAATTGGTTGTATGACTAGCCGATCCAACATGCCAGAGTCTGACAGAATCAGGTCTGACCCTCGGTCCATCCATACTATGTTCAGGCTCACTGTGGTCCCAAACAAATTGTGGCACTATTCGATTAACGCGAAGGATCCGACATTAATCCATTTAGTCAATGTCGGAATCAGGTTTGAGCCTAAATAATAGACAGAAACGGGTGAAACCACAGACTAAGCAAACACGATGCTAATAAGGTCAGATTTTTGAGGCAAGTCAGCTGAATTTGAATCATAACTAAGACAGCTAACAATTGGTTGTATGACTAGCCGATCCAACATGCCAGAGTCTGACAGAATCAGGTCTGACCCTCGGTCCATCCATACTATGTTCAGGCTCACTGTGGTCCCAAACAAATTGTGGCACTATTCGATGAACGCGAAGGATCCGACATTAATCCATTTAGTCAATGTCGGAATCAGGTTTGAGCCTAAATGATAGACGGAAACGGGTGAAACCATAGACCAAGCAAACACGATGCTAATAAGGTCAGATTTTTGAGGCAAGTCAGCTGAATTTGAATCATAACTAAGACAGCTAACAATTGGTTGTATGACTAGCCGATCCAACATGCCAGAGTCTGACAGAATCAGGTCTGACCCTCGGTCCATCCATACTATGTTCAGGCTCACTGTGGTCCCAAACAAACTGTGGCACTATTCGATTAACGCGAAGGATCCGACATGAATCCATTTAGTCAATGTCGGAATCAGGTTTGAGCCTAAATGATAGACGGAAACGGGTGAAACCATAGACTAAGCAAACACGATGCTAATAAGGTCAGATTTTTGAGGCAAGTCCGCTGAATTTGAATCATAACTAAGACAGCTAACAATTGATTGTATGACTAGCCGATCCAACATGCCAGAGTCTGACAGAATCAGGTCTGACCCTCGGTCCATCCATACTATGTTCAGGCTCACTGTGGTCCCAAACAAATTGTGGCACTATTCGATTAACGCGAAGGATCCGACGTTAATCCATTTAGTCATTGTCGGAATCAGGTTTGACCCTAAATGATAGACAGAAACGGGTGAAACCATAGACTAAGCAAACACGATGCTAATAAGGTCAGATTTTTGAGGCAAGTCAGCTGAATTTGAATCATAACTAAGACAGCTAACAATTGGTTGTATGACTAGCCGATCCAACATGCCAGAGTCTGACAGAATCAGGTCTGACCCTCGGTCCATCCATACTATGTTCAGGCTCACTGTGGTCCCAAACAAATTGTGGCACTATTCGATTAACGCGAAGGTTCCGACATTAATCCATTTAGTCAATGTCGGAATCAGGTGTGAGCCTAAATGATAGACTGAAACGGGTGAAACCATAGACTAAGCAAACACGATGCTAATAAGGTCAGATTTTTGAGGCAAGTCAGCTGAATTTGAATCATAACTAAGACAGCTAACAATTGGTTGTATGACTAGCCGATCCAACATGCCAGAGTCTGACAGAATCAGGTCTGACCCTCGGTCCATCCATACTATGTTCAGGCTCACTGTGGTCCCAAACAAACTGTGGCACTATTCGATTAACGCGAAGGATCCGACATTAATCCATTTAGTCAATGTCGGAATCAGGTTTGAGCCTAAATGATAGACAGAAACGGGTGAAACCATAGACTAAGCAAACACGATGCTAATAAGGTCAGATTTTTGAGTCAAATCAGCTGAATTTGAATCATGACTAAGACAGCTAACAATTGGTTGTATGACTAGCCGATCCAACATGCCAGAGTCTGACAGAATCAGGTCTGACCCTCGGTCCATCCATACTATGTTCAGGCTCACTGTGGTCCCAAACAAATTGTGGCACTATTCGATTAACGCGAAGGATCCGACATTAATCCATTTAGTCAATGTCGGAATCAGGTTTGAGCCTAAATGATAGACAGAAACGGGTGAAACCATAGACTGAGCAAACACGATGCTAATAAGGTCAGATTTTTGAGGCAAGTCAGCTGAATTTGAATCATAACTAAGACAGCTAACAATTGGTTGTATGACTAGCCGATCCAACATGCCAGAGTCTGACAGAATCAGGTTTGACCCTCAATGACAAATGAAACCATAGACTGAACACATCTTTAGCTTGGCAAAGTCTAAGCTAATTACAGTAGGCCTGATTTTGAGTTAATAAGCTAGCAACTGATCACATGATGACCAGATTACTTTCTTGCATGTTGGAAGCCAACCACTGAGATTCCAAACTAACTTTGGCACCAGTTGATTGAGGTGTGCTATCCGATATCGATTTGATCCGTGCCAATGTCGGAATCAGGTTTGACCCTAAATGACTGGCAGGTAAAACACTGTGCTTGAGTCGGTCGACTAAGCTAAGCTCCTAAATAGTTGTTTGACAATCGTATTCATTTCGGGTGTGTCACAGACCAACCAGTTTGGTCCGAAACAAACTCTAGCGCTATTTGTTTGAGGTGAGCGATCCAATATCAATCTTAACCAGCTTGCCAATGTCAGAACCAGGTTTGACCCTAAATGACAGATGACTAGACAGAACAGAAGACAGTTGACTGAACACATCCTTAGCTTGGCAAACTCTTCGCTAATTAGGCCCGACTTTGTGTCAGTTGATTTTCAATCGTAACCAATAGCGATTAACAGTTAGCGGCTGGTCACATGACTATCAGATGATTTTCCTGCATGTGGCAAGACAACCAGTATGATTCCAAACTCAGGCGCCATTCGATTGAGGTGAGCTAGATCCGAGTGCCAATGTCGGAATGAGGTTTGACTCCAAAAGACAGATCACACTATAGACTGAACGCATCTTTAGAGACAATTAGATGACTTTCTCACATGTCGCAAGCCAGCTTGATCGTCCCAAACAAAGTCTGAGGCCATTCGGTTGAGGTGAGCGATTTGACATTGACCCAGTCCTACTTGCCATTGTCGGAATCAGGTTTGACTTCAAATTTCAGATGTAAACTGATGAAAATGTAAAGTGATTTGTTCACTTTAGCTCAGCAAAATGTTATGTTGAGTCAAGTTAACTTGACTGTGAATCAAGCTCGCAAACAAACCCTGGTACCATTTGGTTCAGGTGATCCGGCATCAATCCAATCTAAAATGCCAATGTCAGAATCAGGTTTGACCCTAAATGACTGATGACAACTGAGACAACTGGAGACCAAACGCAACTTTAGCTGTGCCAAACAGTCGGTCGACTGACTTTGGATTGAATCAATTTCAGTCATGTCACAAACCAACCAGTATGATTCCAAACTCAGGCGCCATTCGTTTGAGGTGAGCTATCCGATTTAGATCCCAGTGCCAATGTCGGAATGAGGTTTGACTCCAAAAGACAGATCACACTATAGACTGAACGCATCTTTAGAGCCAACGACTGATCACATGACAATCAGATGACTTTCTCACACGTCGCAAGCCAGCTTGATCGTCCCAAACAAAGTCTGAGGCCATTCGGTTGAGGTGAGCGATTTGACATTGACCCAGTCCAACTTGCCATTGTCGGAATCGGGTTTGACTTCAAATTTCAGATGTAAACTGATGAAAATGTAAAGTGATTTGTTCACTTTAGCTCAGCAAAATGTTATATTGAGTCAAGTTAACTGACTGTGAATCAAGCTCGCAAACAAACCCTGGTACCATTTGGTTCAGGTGATCCGGCATCAATCCAATCTAAAATGCCAATGTCTGAATCAGGGTTGACCCTAAATGACTGATGACAACTGAGACAACTGGAGACCAAACGCAACTTTAGCTGTGCCAAACAGTCGGTCGACTGACTTTGGATTGAATCAATTTCAGTCTTGTCACAAACCAACCAGTGTGATCTCGAACAAACTCAACATTCGGTTGAGGTGAGCAATCCGACATCAATCCAACCTAAATGATCATTCTGGTGACTGAACACATCTTTCGTTTTTCCGATTTTAAGTCATATCAGCTGACTTTGAATCGTAACCAGGAGCGATTTACACCCAACGACCGGTCACATGACGATCAACAAACAAACTAGTTTGGTCCCAAACAAAGTCGCCATTATATTGACTTCAGCGATCCAACAACGTGCCAATGAATGTCTGAATCAGGTTTGACTACAAATGACTGATACAACTGGAGACTGAACTCATCTTTAGCTGCTAATTTGGCGTGATTTTGAATCGGTCACCTGACTTTGAATCAGCACGAAGTCCGATTAACCTTTGACCATCGGATGAACCTCTGGCTTGTTGAACCAGTTACTTCTCTCAAATGTTCTAAATACAGAGACTTTTTCCAAACCAACACAACAACTCCTGGTTCATTGCAGGACGCACAAAAAACTGTTACTACTCAAGTCGTAAAACCTGGCGGGCCAACAGGTCGTTTTTGTTGCTGCTCAAAAAGCTGAGAAAAAGACAACTTTTAGGGAAAGGTGCTCTGCAGAGAATCAATCCAGATAAATCACTAGATGGTTAGCTGTGTTTTTAGCTTCGAGAAACCAAAACATTTGAACAACCGACAGCACTAGACACCCACAAGACTTTTGTGCTACGAGGTACACGTACGGCACGAAGGGTCGAGTCGTTGCTTTGCTATCGAATTGTACGAACTCTTCAAACGAAATGATGCGTTCCATTTACCTCGGAAGTTAGAAGTCGGAGATGGGAATGACGTCACAGCCGAGTTGTGAGCGTTCCAGTTACGTGGTTGGAAATGAAGATGGCCACATCTACGTACGCTATTTTTGCGCTTGCTAGCAATGTAGAATGTAAATATAACAACACACAAATGTAGTTTACACTATGCTGTGTAAACTTCTAACAATACATCGTATATGGCTGATTTATCCATCCATCCATCCATCTTTTTCCGCTTATCCGAGGTCGGGTGGCGGGGACAGCAGCCTAAAAGCAGGAAAGCCCAGACTTCCCTCTCCCCAGCCACTTGGTCCAGCTCCTCCCGGGGGATCCCGAGGCGTTCCCAGGCCAGCCGGGAGACATAGTCTTCCCAACGTGTCCTGGGTCTTCCCTGTGGCCTCCTACCGGTTGGACGTGCCTGAAACACCTCCCTAGGGAGGCGTTCGGGTGGCATCCTGACCAGATGCCCGAACCACCTCATCTGGCTCCTCTCCATGTGGAGGAGCAGCGGCTTCACTTTGAGCTCCTCCCGGATGACAGAGCTTCTCACCCTATCTCTAAGGGAGAGACCCACCACTCGGTGGAGGAAACTAATTTGGGCCGCTTGTACCCGTGATCTTGTCCTTTCAGTCATAACCCAAAGCTCATGACCATAGGTGAGGATGGGAACGTAGATCGACCGGTAAATTGAGAGCTTTGCCTTCCGGCTCAGCTCCTTATTCACCACAACGGATCGATACAGCGTCCGCATTACTGAAGCCTCCGCCTGTCGATCTCACCATCCACTCTTCCCTCACTCGTGAACAAGACTCCCAGGTACTTGAACTCCTCCACTTGGGGCAAGATCTCCTCCCCAACTTGGCGATGGCACTCCGCCCTTTTCCGGGCGAGAACCATGCTGATTTAGTGCCACAAAACTAATCATAAGTGCTAGTAAGGGAAATTAGACGCTTATACCATTGTTCACTTCCAGAGCAGCCATCTTTGAAGTCAACTTGGGAGTGGTGAGAATGCTCCGACTTTCCGAGTCGGAGCTCCAACCATTTGAAATTCTGACTAGAAACTCGGAAATTCCGACTTCCCGGTACAAAGGTAACACGCCGTTAGCTTAGTTTTTAAATTTTAGCTTTGTTTATAAAACTTTGCAGAGTGTTTGCCTGACTTCAGAGGTTTCACGGTCTGCTCTGCTTAGCGGACACGACAGAAACTGATCGGCCGAGTTTTGCTTCGTGTTTTGTTCACCGGCGCTGATGAACTGGAGAAGGCAAAGGGGCTTCACATTGTGGTTGGCTTCCAATGTTTGCAAAAAGCCACAAAACTAATCATAAGTGCTACTAAGGGAAATTAGACGCTTATACCATTGTTCACTTCCAGAGCAGCCAACTTGGGAGTGGTGAGAATGCTCCGACTTTCCGAGTCGGAGCTCCAACCATTTGAAATTCTGACTAGAAACTCGGAAATTCCGACTTCCCGGTACAAAGGTAACACGCCATTAGCTTAGTTTTTTATTTTTAGCTTTGTTTATAAAACTTTGTAGAGTGTTTGCCTGACTTCAGAGGTTTCGCGGTCTGCTCTGCTTAGCGGACCGACAGAAGCTGATCGGCCGAGTTTTGCTTCGTGTTTTGTTCACCGGCGCTGATGAACTGGAGAAGACAAAGGGGCTTCACATTGTGGTTGGCTTCCAATGTTTGCAAAAAGCCACAAAACTAATCATAAGTGCTAGTAAGGGAAATTAGACGCTTATACCATTGTTCACTTCCAGAGCAGCCAACTTGGGAGTGGTGAGAACGCTCCGACTTTTTGAGTTGGAGCTCCAACAATTTGAAATTCTGACTAGAAACTCGGAAATTCCGACTTCCCGGTACAAAGGTAACACGCCATTAGCTTAGTTTTTAAATTTTAGCTTTGTTTATAAAACTTTGCAGAGTGTTTGCCTGACTTCAGAGGTTTCGCGGTCTGCTCTGCTTAGCGGACCGACAGAAGCTGATCGGCCGAGTTTTGCTTCGTGTTTTGTTCACCGGCGCTGATGAACTGGAGAAGAGAAAAGGGGCTTCACATTGTGGTTGGCTTCCAATGTTTGCAAAAAGCCACAAAACTAATCATAAGTGCTAGTAAGGGAAATTAGACGCTTATACCATTGTTCACTTCCAGAGCAGCCAACTTGGGAGTGGTGAGAATGCTCCGACTTTCCGAGTCGGAGCTCCAACCATTTGAAATTCTGACTAGAAACTCGGAAATTCCGACTTCCCGGTACAAAGGTAACACGCCATTAGCTTAGTTTTTTATTTTTAGCTTTGTTTATAAAACTTTGTAGAGTGTTTGCCTGACTTCAGAGGTTTCGCGGTCTGCTCTGCTTAGCGGACCGACAGAAGCTGATCGGCCGAGTTTTGCTTCGTGTTTTGTTCACCGGCGCTGATGAACTGGAGAAGACAAAGGGGCTTCACATTGTGGTTGGCTTCCAATGTTTGCAAAAAGCCACAAAACTAATCATAAGTGCTAGTAAGGGAAATTAGACGCTTATACCATTGTTCACTTCCAGAGCAGCCAACTTGGGAGTGGTGAGAACGCTCCGACTTTTTGAGTTGGAGCTCCAACAATTTGAAATTCTGACTAGAAACTCGGAAATTCCGACTTCCCGGTACAAAGGTAACACGCCATTAGCTTAGTTTTTAAATTTTAGCTTTGTTTATAAAACTTTGCAGAGTGTTTGCCTGACTTCAGAAGTTTCGCGGTCTGCTCTGCTTAGCGGACCGACAGAAGCTGATCGGCCGAGTTTTGCTTCGTGTTTTGTTCACCGGCGCTGATGAACTGGAGAAGAGAAAGGGGGTTTCACATTGTGGTTGGCTTCCAATGTTTGCAAAAAGCCACAAAACTAATCGTAAGTGCTAGTAAGGGAAATTAGACGCTTATACCATTGTTCACTTCCAGAGCAGCCAACTTGGGAGTGGTGAGAATGCTCCGACTTTCCGAGTCGGAGCGCCAACAATTTAAAATTCTGACTAGAAACTCGGAAATTCCGACTTCCCGGTACAAAGGTAACACGCCATTAGCTTAGTTTTTTATTTTTTAGCTTTGTTTATAAAACTTTGCAGAGTGTTTGCCTGACTTCAGAAGTTTCGCGGTCTGCTCTACTTAGCGGACCGACAGAAACTGATCGGCCGAGTTTTGCTTCGTGTTTTGTTCACCGGCGCTGATGAACTGGAGAAAACAAAGGGGCTTCACATTGTGGTTGGCTTCCATGTTTGCAAAAAGCCACAAAACTAATCATAAGTGCTAGTAAGGGAAATTAGACGCGTATACCATTGTTCACTTCCAGAGCAGCCAAATTGGGAGTGATGAGAATGCTCCGACTTTCCGAGTTGGAGCTCCAACCATTTGAAATTCTGACTAGAAACTCGGAAATTCCGACCCCCCGGTACAAAGGTAACACGCCATTAGCTTAGTTTTTTATTTTTTAGCTTTGTTTATAAAACTTTGCAGAGTGTTTGCCTGACTTCAGAGGTTTCGCGGTCTGCTCTGCTTAGCGGACCGACGGAAACTGATCGGCCGAGTTTTGCTTCGTGTTTTGTTCACCGGCGCTGATGAACTGGAGAAGACAAAGGGGCTTCACATTGTGGTTGGCTTCCAATGTTTGCAAAAAGCCACAAAACTAATCATAAGTGCTAGTAAGGGAAATTAGACGCTTATACCATTGTTCACTTCCAGAGCAGCCAACTTGGGAGTGGTGAGAACGCTCCGACTTTCCGAGTTGGAGCTCCAACCATTTGAAATTCTGACTAGAAACTCGGAAATTCCGACTTCCCGGTACAAAGGTAACACGCCATTACCTTAGTTTTTAATTTTTAGCTTTGTTTATAAAACTTTGCAGAGTGTTTGCCTGACTTCAGAGGTTTCGCGGTCTGCTCTGCTTAGCGGACCGACAGAAACTGATCGGCCGAGTTTTGCTTCGTGTTTTGTTCACCGGCGCTGATGAACTGGAGAAGAGAAAGGTTGGCTTCCATGTTTGCAAAAAGCCACAAAACTAATCATAAGTGCTAGTAAGGGAAATTCGACGCTTATACCATTGTTCACTTCCAGAGCAGCCAACTTGGGAGTGGTGAGAACGCTCCGACTTTCCGAGTTGGAGCTCCAACCATTTGAAATTCTGACTAGAAACTCGGAAATTCCGACTTCCCGGTACAAAGGTAACACGCCATTAGCTTAGTTTTTTATTTTTTTAGCTTTGTTTATAAAACTTTGCAGAGTGTTTGCCTGACTTCAGAGGTTTCGCAGCCATCTTTGAAGCCAACTTGGGAGTGGTGAGAATGCTCCGACTTTCCGAGTCGGAGCTCCAACCATTTGAAATTCTGACTAGAAACTCGGAAATTCCGACTTCCCGGTACAAAGGTAACACGCCGTTAGCTTAGTTTTTAAATTTTAGCTTTGTTTATAAAACTTTGCAGAGTGTTTGCCTGACTTCAGAGGTTTCACGGTCTGCTCTGCTTAGCGGACCGACGGAAACTGATCGGCCGAGTTTTGCTTCGTGGTGAACTGGAGAAGGGCTTCCAGGTTTGCAGAAAGCACCGGAAGCGTGGTAGAAAACAAAGCCGGGTCCACAAAGCTGGGAGCAGAGAAATGTTAGTTGTGAAAGCACCTTTCCACAAACCTCACCTGCTCATGGAAACTGATACCTCAACCATCTCATGCAATGACTCTTTCACAATAGCCTTGAAGGGAACCAAACATCAGCACACACACACACACACACACACACACACACACACACACACACACCTTGTATAGTAGTCAGTCAGTCTGTGAGCGGACGTCTTTATTTCTCTGTCATCAAGTCTTTAGCGTGCAGCTTAGCTTTAGCACTTAGCTGCAGTCAGCAAACATTCTACCTCTCCCTTCAGCACATACAGTCAGACTACGTTGTTTTGGAATTGAACACTAACTGAACGGATTTGTTTTGGTTTTTTCTAATTATGTACAGTCGTTTTCCTCTCTCTGAATGCTGGATGATTTTATATTTGAACATATCTCCACGTAACCTCCAGAATCTAAAGCTAATCAAAGGTGGTATTGATTGTTCGAAGATGGTGATATCCACGATACGAAGCACTTAAAACTGGAACATTTATTGTGAACACAAGAGGATGTTTCTTTGCCACGCTTATCTCATGAGAGGGATCATCCAATTGTGGTTTTTTTGTTCTATTTATTCAAGCAAAGTCAATCAAACTAGGGAATGAAATGGAAAAAGTAGCATTGGTTGAATTAAGCCCAAGTTCTAATGACTTTTCTCTTCAAAAATGATTATCAAGTAATATATGTTAAAGTCTCAGAATAGAATAATAATATATAGTAATATCATTAATCGCCCTTTCTTCTGACGTCTCGGACCAAAGTCCACGGTGGTTGCTTTCGGTTCTGTGGACAATTAGACCCAATCGGAGCAAACCGGTTCCACTGTTCTAACAAGTTGTGATTGGTTCCTGGGTTGCCGGAACATTGATGGACCTTCTCTTCAATTCTAACGTTGGAATCCTGTTTGAATATTTTATTTTTGTAGATCACTAAGCTAGAAATAATAATGTGTTATTTAGTTTAGCTCCTCCCACAACACTTAACGACTCTATGCCTTCTTTTC
This sequence comes from Nerophis lumbriciformis, assembly GCF_033978685.3. NCBI lineage: Eukaryota > Metazoa > Chordata > Actinopteri > Syngnathiformes > Syngnathidae > Nerophis > Nerophis lumbriciformis. The sequence goes on from NC_084548.2 coordinate 1,324,667, forward strand.
CTTACACTCGTTGGCTGCTTGCCTTCACCTTTCTACTGTGAGCCACACACGCATACAGTAGGGAAGAGATTCATACGGCCCAAGTCCTGGGTGGATCTCGGGTTAATCTTTTTGCAATGCAGTCTTGCTGAAAATGATGGAAAGCGCCACTCTACATAGTGAAGTTGGAATTTGCCACAAAACACATTTGAAGACGTTCGACGCTAAATTTGTCACGTTTCACGTGTCGGGTGAACTGCCACGGATGGGGGGCCGTATGGATCCCCTTCTTGCCGCACACACTTTTAGTCAGATTGCTCGCTCTCCTCATGTTTAGTCGGACACCTTTGGCCCCTAAATTCATTAAAACATTAAAAAGTACACATTTGTTTTTGAATATGAAAAAAAAAAAAAATAATAATCACCACTTTTTGTTTTTTGCGGGAAACTGCAGTTCACAAAATTGACCACCGGGTGGCCCAATGACACTATAATAATAATAATAAATACAAGCATTAAACACATTGGCGATAAAACGCATTTTGAAGACGTTCGACGCTAAATTTGTCACGTTTCACGTGTCGGGTGAACTGCCACGGACGGGGGGCCGTATGGATCCCCTTCTTGCTGCGCACACTTTTAGTCAGATTGCTCGCTCTCCTCATGTTTAGTCGGACACCTTTGGCCCCTAAATTCATTAAAACATTAAAAAGTACACATTTGTTTTTGAATATGAAAAAAAATAAAAAAAATAATCACCACTTTTTGTTTTTGCGGGTAACTGCAGTTCACAAAATTGACCACCGGGTGGCCCAATGACACTATAATAATAAATACAACCATTAAACACATTGGCGATAAAACGCATTTTGAAGACGTTCGACGCTTAATTTGTCACGTTTCACGTGTCGGGTGAACTGCCACGAATGGGGGGGCCGTATGGATCCCCTTCTTGCTGCACACACTTTTAGTCAGATTGCTCGCTCTCCTCATGTTTAGTCGGACACTTTTGGCCCCTAAATTCATTAAAACATTAAAAAGTACACATTTGTTTTTGAATATGAAAAAAAATAAAAATAATAATCACCACTTTTTGTTTTTGCGGGTAACTGCAGTTCACAAAATTGACCACCGGGTGGCCCAATGACACTATAATAATAATAATAAATACAAGCATTAAACACATTGGCGATAAAACGCATTTTGAAGACGTTCGACGCTAAATTCGTCACGTTTCACGTGTCGGGTGAACTGCCACGGATGGGGGGGCCGTCTGGATCCCCTTCTTGCTGCGCACACTTTTAGTCAGATTGCTCGCTCTCCTCATGTTTAGTCGGACACCTTTGGCCCCTAAATTCATTAAAACATTAAAAAGTACACATTTGTTTTTGAATATGAAAAACAAAAATAATAATAATCACCACTTTTTGTTTTTGCGGGAAACTGCAGTTCACAAAATTGACCACCGGGTGGCCCAATGACACTATAATAATAATAATAATAAATACAAGCATTAAACACATTGGCGATAAAACGCATTTTGAAGACGTTCGACGCTAAATTTGTCACGTTTCACGTGTCGGGTGAACTGCCACGGACGGGGGGCCGTATGGATCCCCTTCTTGCTGCGCACACTTTTAGTCAGATTGCTCGCTCTCCTCATGTTTAGTCGGACACCTTTGGCCCCTAAATTCATTAAAACATTAAAAAGTACACATTTGTTTTTGAATATGAAAAAAAATAAAAAAAATAATCACCACTTTTTGTTTTTGCGGGTAACTGCAGTTCACAAAATTGACCACCGGGTGGCCCAATGACACTATAATAATAAATACAACCATTAAACACATTGGCGATAAAACGCATTTTGAAGACGTTCGACGCTTAATTTGTCACGTTTCACGTGTCGGGTGAACTGCCACGAATGGGGGGGCCGTATGGATCCCCTTCTTGCTGCACACACTTTTAGTCAGATTGCTCGCTCTCCTCATGTTTAGTCGGACACTTTTGGCCCCTAAATTCATTAAAACATTAAAAAGTACACATTTGTTTTTGAATATGAAAAAAAATAAAAATAATAATCACCACTTTTTGTTTTTGCGGGTAACTGCAGTTCACAAAATTGACCACCGGGTGGCCCAATGACACTATAATAATAATAATAAATACAAGCATTAAACACATTGGCGATAAAACGCATTTTGAAGACGTTCGACGCTAAATTCGTCACGTTTCACGTGTCGGGTGAACTGCCACGGATGGGGGGGCCGTCTGGATCCCCTTCTTGCTGCGCACACTTTTAGTCAGATTGCTCGCTCTCCTCATGTTTAGTCGGACACCTTTGGCCCCTAAATTCATTAAAACATTAAAAAGTACACATTTGTTTTTGAATATGAAAAACAAAAATAATAATAATCACCACTTTTTGTTTTTGCGGGAAACTGCAGTTCACAAAATTGACCACCGGGTGGCCCAATGACACTATAATAATAATAATAATAAATACAAGCATTAAACACATTGGCGATAAAACGCATTTTGAAGACGTTCGACGCTAAATTTGTCACGTTTCACGTGTCGGGTGAACTGCCACGGACGGGGGGGCCGTCTGGATCCCCTTCTTGCTGCGCACACTTTTAGTCAGATTGCTCGCTCTCCTCATGTTTAGTCGGACACCTTTGGCCCCTAAATTCATTAAAACATTAAAAAGTACACATTTGTTTTTGAATATGAAAAAAAAATAAAATAATAATCACCACTTTTTGTTTTTGCGGGAAACTGCAGTTCACAAAATTGACCACCGGGTGGCCCAATGACACTATAATAATAATAATAAATACAAGCATTAAACACATTGGCGATAAAACGCATTTTGAAGACGTTCGACGCTAAATTTTGTCACGTTTCACGTGTCGGGTGAACTGCCACGGATGGGGGGCCGTATGGATCCCCTTCTTGCTGCGCACACTTTTAGTCAGATTGCTCGCTCTCCTCATGTTTAGTCGGACACCTTTGGCCCCTAAATTCATTAAAACATTAAAAAGTACACATTTGTTTTTGAATATGAAAAAAATAATAATAATAATAATCACCACTTTTTGTTTTTGCGGGAAACTGCAGTTCACAAAATTGACCACCGGGTGGCCCAATGACACTATAATAATAATAATAAATACAAGCATTAAACACATTGGCGATAAAACGCATTTTGAAGACGTTCGACGCTAAATTTGTCACGTTTCACGTGTCGGGTGAACTGCCACGGATGGGGGGGCCGTATGGATCCCCTTCTCGCCGCGCACACTTTTAGTCAGATTGCTCGCTCTCCTCATGTTTAGTCGGACACCTTTGGCCCCTAAATTCATTAAAACATTAAAAAGTACACATTTGTTTTTGAATATGAAAAAAAAAATAATAATAATCACCACTTTTTGTTTTTGCGGGAAACTGCAGTTCACAAAATTGACCACCGGGTGGCCCAACGACACTATAATAATAATAATAAATACAACCATTAAACACATTGGCGATAAAACGCATTTTGAAGACGTTCGACGCTAAATTTGTCACGTTTCACGTGTCGGGTGAACTGCCACGGATGGGGGGCCGTATGGATCCCCTTCTTGCCGCGCACACTTTTAGTCAGATTGCTCGCTCTCCTCATGTTTAGTCGGACACCTTTGGCCCCTAAATTCATTAAAACATTAAAAAGTACACATTTGTTTTTGAATATGAAAAAAAATAATAATAATAATCACCACTTTTTGTTTTTGCGGGAAACCGCAGTTCACAAAATTGACCACCGGGTGGCCCAATGACACTATAATAATAAATACAAGCATTAAACACATTGGCGATAAAACGCATTTTGAAGACGTTCGACGCTAAATTTGTCACGTTTCACGTGTCGGGTGAACTGCCACGGATGGGGGGGCCGTATGGATCCCCTTCTCGCCGCACACACTTTTAGTCAGATTGCTCGCTCTCCTCATGTTTAGTCGGACACCTTTGGCCCCTAAATTCATTAAAACATTAAAAAGTACACATTTGTTTTTGAATATGAAAAAAAATAAATAATAATAATCACCACTTTTTGTTTTTGCGGGAAACTGCAGTTCACAAAATTGACCACCGGGTGGCCCAATGACACTATAATAATAATAATAAATACAACCATTAAACACATTGGCGATAACTGAGCTTGGATGTGGTATTTAACTCACACAATTGGTCTTCTCGCCATTTATAAGTGATAGTCGCCACCTTTCTAAATAGGAATGAGTGATTGATGAAAGGAAGTTGTGGTGGATTGTTGTGTCATTGTGGACAAAGTTGTTCTTGGAACCTGAGGAGAGCAAAGTGATGATTTTTAGGAGACTTTTCTTCTGCTACCTCTTTTTTGCTCACACACAACACACAACACACAACACACTCTTACTCTACTGTGTGAGTGTGTGTTACTTAGTGAACACACACTCTTACTCTAGTGTGTGAGTGTGTGTTAATTAGTGAACACACAACACACTCTTACTACTTAGTGAACACACACTCTTACTCTACTGTGTGAGTGTGTGTTACTTAGTGAACACACACTCTTACTCTACTGTGTGAGTGTGTGTTACTTAGTGAACACACACTCTTACTGTACAGTGTGAGTGTGTGTTACTTAGTGAACACACACTCTTACTCTACTGTGTGAGTGTGTGTTACTTAGTGAACACACATTCTTACTCTAGTGTGTGAGTGTGTGTTACTTAGTGAACACACATTCTTACTCTACTGTGTGAGTGTGTGTTACTTAGTGAACACACAACACACTCTTACTCTAGTGTGTGAGTGTGTGTTACTTATTGAACACACACTCTTACTCTACTCAACTTAGTGAACACACAACACACTCTTACTCTACTGTGTGTGTGTGTGTTACTTAGTGAACACACACTCTTACTCTACTGTGTGTGTGTTACTTAGTGAACACACAACACACTCTTACTCTACTGTGTGAGTGTGTGTTACTTAGTGAACACACACTCTTACTCTACTGTGTGAGTGTGTGTTACTTAGTGAACACACACTCTTACTCTAGTGTGTGTTACTTAGTGAACACACACTCTTACTCTAGTGTGTGAGTGTGTGTTACTTAGTGAACACACAACACACTCTTACTCTAGTGTGTGAGTGTGTGTTACTTATTGAACACACACTCTTACTCTACTCAACTTAGTGAACACACAACACACTCTTACTCTACTGTGTGTGTGTGTGTTACTTAGTGAACACACACTCTTACTCTACTGTGTGTGTGTTACTTAGTGAACACACAACACACTCTTACTCTACTGTGTGAGTGTGTGTTACTTAGTGAACACACACTCTTACTCTACTGTGTGAGTGTGTGTTACTTAGTGAACACACACTCTTACTCTAGTGTGTGTTACTTAGTGAACACACACTCTTACTCTAGTGTGTGAGTGTGTGTTACTTAGTGAACACACAACACACTCTTACTGTAGTGTGTGAGTGTGTGTTACTTAGTGAACACACTCTTACTGTAGTGTGTGAGTGTGTGTTACTTAGTGAACACACTCTTACTCTAGTGTGTGAGTGTGTGTTACTTAGTGAACACACAACACACTCTTACTCTACTGTGTGAGTGTGTGTTACTTAGTGAACACACACTCTTACTCTACTGTGTGAGTGTGTGTTACTTAGTGAACACACATTCTTACTCTACTGTGTGAGTGTGTGTTACTTAGTGAACACACAACACACTCTTACTCTAGTGTGTGAGTGTGTGTTACTTATTGAACACACACTCTTACTCTACTCAACTTAGTGAACACACAACACACTCTTACTCTACTGTGTGTGTGTGTGTTACTTAGTGAACACACACTCTTACTCTACTGTGTGTGTGTTACTTAGTGAACACACAACACACTCTTACTCTACTGTGTGAGTGTGTGTTACTTAGTGAACACACACTCTTACTCTAGTGTGTGTTACTTAGTGAACACACACTCTTACTCTAGTGTGTGAGTGTGTGTTACTTAGTGAACACACAACACACTCTTACTGTAGTGTGTGAGTGTGTGTTACTTAGTGAACACACACTCTTACTGTAGTGTGTGAGTGTGTGTTACTTAGTGAACACACACTCTTACTCTACAGTGTGAGTGTGTGTTACTTAGTGAACACACAACACACTCTTACTCTACTGTGTGAGTGTGTGTTACTTAGTGAACACACAACACACTCTTACTCTACTGTGTGAGTGTGTGTTACTTAGTGAACACACAACACACTCTTACTCTACTGTGTGTGTGTGTTACTTAGCGAACACACACTCTTACTCTACTGTGTGTGTGTTACTTAGTGAACACACAACACACTCTTACTCTACTGTGTGTGTGTGTTACTTAGTGAACACACACTCTTACTCTACAGTGTGAGTGTGTGTTACTTAGTGAACACACAACACACTCTTACTCTACTGTGTGTGTGTGTTACTTAGTGAACACACACTCTTACTCTACTGTGTTTGTGTTACTTAGTGAACACACATTCTTACTCTAGTGTGTGAGTGTGTGTTACTTAGTGAACACACACTCTTACTCTACTGTGTGTGTGTTACTTTACAGTGTGAGTGTGTGTTACTTAGTGAACACACACTCTTACTCTACTGTGTGTTACTTCGTGAACACACTCTTACTGTACTGAGTGTGTGTTACTTCGTGAACACACACTCTTACTGTACTGTGTGTGTGTTACTTAGTGAACACACAACACACTCTTACTGTACTGTGTGAGTGTGTGTTACTTAGTGAACACACAACACACTCTTACTCTACTGTGTGAGTGTGTGTTACTTAGTGAACACACTCTTACTGTACTGAGTGTGTGTTACTTAGTGAACACACAACACACTCTTACTCTTACTCTACTGTGTGTGTGTGTGTGTGTTACTTAGTGAACACACACTCTTACTGTACTGTGTGTGTGTTACTTAGTGAACACACAACACACTCTTACTCTTACTCTACTGTGTGTGTGTGTGTGTGTGTGTGTGTTACTTAGTGAACACACACTCTTACTCTACTGTGTGAGTGTGTGTTACTTAGTGAACACACAACACACTCTTACTCTACTGTGTGAGTGTGTGTTACTTAGTGAACACACATTCGTACTCTACTGTGTGTGTGTTACTTAGTGAACACACAACACACTCTTACTCTTACTCTACTGTGTGTGTGTGTGTGTGTGTGTGTGTGTGTGTGTGTGTGTGTGTGTGTGTGTTACTTAGTGAACACACACTCTTACTCTACTGTGTGTGTTACTTGGTGAACACACAACACACTCTTACTCTTACTCTACTGTGTGTGTGTGTGTGTGTGTGTGTGTTACTTAGTGAACACACACTCTTACTCTACTGTGTGAGTGTGTGTTACTTAGTGAACACACACTCTTACTCTACTGTGTGAGTGTGTGTTACTTAGTGAACACACACTCGTACTCTACTGTGTGTGTGTTACTTAGTGAACACACAACACACTCTTACTTAGTGAACACACACTCTTACTCTACTGTGTGTGTGTTACTTAGTGAACACACACTCTTACTCTACGGTGTGAGTGTGTGTTACTTAGTGAACACACACTCTTACTCTAGTGTGTGAGTGTGTGTTACTTAGTGAACACACAACACACTCTTACTCAACTGTGTGAGTGTGTGTTACTTAGTGAACACACACTCTTACTCTACTCAACTTAGTGAACACACACTTTTACTCTACTGTGTGTGTTACTTAGTGAACACACACTCTTACTCTACTGTGTGTGTGTGTGTGTGTGTGTGT